>NC_041384.1:166453452-166546674 GCF_002162155.2 Triticum dicoccoides
AATCCTACCGAGTGGTGAGCAACCCTCCCACTCGGGGGCTTAGCTGCAGTCCAGTACTTGCCTAAGTATTAAAAATCCTACCAAGTGGTGAGCAACCCTCCCACTCGGAGGCTTAGCTGCAGTCCAGTACTCGCCTAAGTATGGAAAATCCTACGGAGTGGTGATCAACCCTCCCACTCGGAGGCTTAGCTGCAGTCCAGTACTCGCCTAAGTATAAAAAATCCTACCGAGTGGTGAGCAACCCTCCCGCTCGGAGGCTTAGCTGCAGCCCAGTACTCGCCTATGTTTTATAACTCGCTCCATCCTTATCCGCAAGGACGGTGAGGTTCAGGTCGACCACGATCTGTCCTCGAAGCTTCGACACAAATACAACATCCGCTCCATCCTTATCCGTAAGGGCGGCGAGGTTCAGGTCGACCATGATCTGTCCTCGGAGCTTCGACATAAATACAACGTCCACTCCATCCTTATCCGTAAGGGCGGCGAGGTTTAGGTCGACCATGATCTGTCCTCGGAGCTTCGACACAAATACAACATCCGCTCCAACCCGATCCACAAGGACGACGAGGTGCAGGCCATGGGCAACACCAAATATCTTTGCCCATGATTCACTCGACTGAATTGCATCACAAACTCAGTAGCAACTCAAACTGAAGAAACAAGTTCTACATAAAGAGTCAAAAGATCCAAAGGCAGCCAAGTTCAGATAAATCCTACAAGGTTCCAAATCGCAGTTCAAGGTACTTGAGCATCAGGCCCAAAGAAGTTTAAACGATTACAAAAACCACTCGGCATACCGAGGCAAATTTAATCGGATCATAAAAAGTTTGTTCACTCCGCGGGAGGACTGGCAGGCTCGACGAATTCTTCCAAGTCGATTCCATCTGCAATCCGAGTGGAGGCAGCAATAAAAGTTTCCATGAAGGACCAGAAGTCGTGTTTCCTGGTATTGGCAACCTTGATCGCTGCTAGCTTCTCCTCCTTGGCTTCCTTGCAGTGGACTCGGACTAGCGATAGAGCTACATCAGCACCGCAGCGAGCAGATGACTTCTTCCACTCTTGCACTCGGCCAGGGATCGCGTTGAGTCGAGTCATCAAAGACTCGAGGTCCTTCTGGGGGCGTCTCCCATGGCCAAAGCGTTGAGTCAATCCGCAACACCGCAACCTTAAGGCGAGCAAGGTAGGCAGTAACACTGGCAACATGGGATTCCAGTTAGAGCATGTTCATGGCAGCTTCATCACCAACAGGGGAAAGGACGGGGTATAGGCCTGTCTCGATCCGTCCGGCTTCCTCTCAAAGTTTTGGCAGAATTCTACAAATGCATAGAAATAATGAGTCGACGGTTGCATAGTGAGTCGATGATGACTAAACAGTCGGATAAGAAAGAATACCTTCGAGCACGAGGAATAACTTCTTGGCGAGTGCCCCCAGATAATCTTCCAGATCATTTCTCTTGCGAGAAATGCCTTCAATCTTCTCGTGCAAAGCCACTTTGTCTTTTTTTAGACAAGTGACTTCTTGGTTGGACTCGTTAAGGGATGTCTTCAATTTGGTGTTTTCTTCTTCCAGCGCGCCCACTGAGGCCAGTTTCTTGTCAGCAAGTGCAGTCTTCTCTTGAGCCTCCTTTTGTGCAGCGGAAAGATCGAGGTCCTTTTTCACCAGAGCCTGCTTCATTTTCTCTGAAAGATATGCACTCGGGTTAGATAGAAGAACGAGCAGATGACTTGTGAGTCGGCCAAGATAAACAATCGACCAGTTTTTACCTTCCATACCGGTTGTCTCATCTTTGCCCTTCTGCAAGTTCTGCTTAGCCAGGTCCAAGTCAATATTGAGTTGTCTCTGCTTCTCCTCGAATTCGAAAAATTTGGAGATGAGCTCACAAGATTTCTGAAGTCAATGAACAAAAAAAACATAATTAAAGGTTATTCACTCCCAAGTGAAAAGAATTCTCAGACTACTGCCGAATCAAACATTCGGCAGTAGTCTCGGGGACTACACCAGTGGGTGCACTTAGCGTGCCCCCACTAGTTCAAGTTACACTCGACATGATCCGTTCAGACCAAATGAGAAAGTTATGATTCTCAGACCATAGTCGACTGCCCGCAGTCAACTACGGTCTCGGGGACTACACCCAGTGGGTGCACTCAGCGTGCCCCCACTGGTTCAAAGACTGAATCGACACAATCTAGTCGACTCAAGAAGTAAAACCTATTCAACAGTACTATTCAGCAATAAATTACACACCCATTGGGTGTACAAATGCAAAAGGCAGACTGACGAAGAGAGGCACAAGGAGAATTTCCGGGTAGCATATCCTAACAGAACAAGCGACAAAATAAGAGTTCAGTCGGAAGTCAACCAACCTGGACGTTGCTCTGGACAGCTGAGCAGGCGTCATAAGCAGCTTGACTGGCCCCTCGAACCACCTTCATCTGCTCCATCATGATGCCTGACTGGCATATGGCCTCCTTGGCAGCACCCGCTTGGTCCTCCGGGATGCGATACATAGTGAAGATTGGAGACGGTGTATCGACTGGGATCTGATCAGTTGAGCACTCGACAATGGTACGGCAAAAGTCACAGAAGCTCGGTTGGCATCGCTGGTCTCCTGGATCACCGGCTCCGTCACTAGCATCGACTGGAGCACCTTGCCAGTTGATGCCTTCTTACTCCTCCTGGGCCTCAGCGGCACATCCTCGTCGTCATCTAGAAGATAAATGACATGGGGACGAGCTGCAAAAAGAATTAATTGTTAGAATTCATTAAACCAACAAAATGACTGAGAAAGCAAAGACAAGTTTGCAAAAGTCATACCCGGGTTAGAAGTGACCGTGTCTTCCACATCCTCATCACCATCCCTGTAAGCAGAAGTCCCAGAAGTAGCAGCTCTGCAAGTTTCAAGATTCACTCGGACAAATGAGAAAGAGAGTCGACAGCACAAGTCCTCGATTGAAAAGTGGGGGCAAGACACTTACGCATAAGCGACGGGGACGTCGATCTTGATCTTGGGCAGGGTCTTCCGAGGCTTTGGTTCTGCAACTTTTGGCTGCTTTGGAGCCTTCTCAGTCAGCACATGGGAAGAGGTCCGAGTGCGCTTGGAAGTTTGTCCGGTCGGCCTAGCTTCTTCGCCACAGACACTCACTGGGTTGTGCTTATGTTTGGAACGCTTTTCATTGCGAGGCGGTGACTCAACTTCTTCACCACTGCTCGAGTATTCGCTTTCCTCCTCCTATCCTCCTCCATCAGATTGCCAATCCATGCTTTTGCCTCCGCTTTCTTGTCCTTCCTGGTACTGCTCTTGCTCCCCGTTCGGCATTGAGTACGTCTCCGTATAAACCTGCAAAGCAGAAGAAGTGACCAAAGGATGGTCGACTCAGTAAGCAACTGCAAGTCAGAATGAAAAGCACTCGGAGATAAGAGATAGGCCTTGTCTGGTTGGTTGTTGGTGTCGAATGGTAAAACTCTTCGGGACCCCCTGGGAATATCCTTGTTCCCTATCATGCTTTGCACCCACTGTGCCACTGTCTTCTCATCAACGTCCTCCGGATGGATCCAAGTGGAATCTTCAATCCCCGAGTACATCCACATGGAGTGATCGTGAGCCTGGAGGGGTTGAATACGTCGACTGAGGAATACCTCGAGCAGATCCATGCCAGTCACTCCCTCATGGATCAGCTAACTACTCGCTCCATCAACATGGACACCTCCACCTTCTCTGCTGGAGTCACTCTCAAGGAAGTGGGTTTCTGGACTCGCGCCAAGGAAAAGGGGGGAGACCTGTCGAATGACCAGGGGTCGGCTTGTCTTTGCAATAAAACAAAGTCGACTGCCACCCTCTAACTGAGTCGGGAAGATTCTTTGCAGGAAAAGCACTCTTCCCCTCATCTGGTACCTAAGCCCCCACACATCTGGATCACCTAGGTTTTCTCGTTACTCGGATTGGCCTTTTTCACATTCTGCGAGCGGCATATGAAGATGTGCTTAAACAGGCCCCAGTGCGGTCGACAGCCTAGGAAATTCTCACACAAGGAGACATAAGCCGCAAGGTACGTGATTGTGTTGGGAGAGAAATGGTGGAGTTGAGCTCCGAAGAAGTTCAGGAATGCACGGAAAAAGGGATGTGGATGCAAAGAAAAACCGCGGTCGACGTGACTGGCGAGCAAGACACACTCACCCTCCTGAGGCTGTGGCTCAGTTTCATCCACCGGAAGCCTCCAGGAATCATGCTCGATCAGCCCACTCTCGGCCAGGTCTTGCAAATCATCCGGCACGAGCGTGGATCGGATCCAGTCGCTCTGGACCCAGCCGCGCGGCAGAGCAGATCTTGACGACGACCCGCCCCGACTCGTCTTCTTCCCCTTCGCCTTCACCGTCGCTTTCTTCGCACGCTCTAGGGCGGCGTTCTTGTCCTTCCCCATCATGGCAGAATGGGTTCGAGGTGGGCGATGGCACCGAAAGTGGAGACGGGAGCAGTGGACAAACAGAGGAGGAAGAAGGAGAAATTGAGGTGCACTATGCAAAATACCCCAGCCCGACGTCTTATATGGAGTCATTTCCGAGTGACTGACAACTGGGCCCGGTCAATCGTGTCAAATCCCACAACTGTCGCTCGCTCGGTACATGGTGAAAAGGGCGGCAGGGTGATCGAGGCGCCCCTGCCTAATCCATCCCGGTTACTGCAGCCTCCTCCATCCCGCGCACTTCCCAAAATTTCGAATCCCGCAAGATCCGGGAACTGCAGAGCAACCTGTCAGACTAAATATTTCTTTCATATCAACACTCAAGGCTTATTAGCAAAAGTTCATTCGACAAACTAAGAATGGATCAAGGCGACTAAAAAAGAAGTTGAAGCCATCAAGTTGTTCATTGATCCTAACAAGACGCTTCCGAAGCACAAAAATTGAGTCGGAAGTATTTTCAACTCCTTCTCCACTCAAACCCTGAACCATTCGGGGGCTAATGATGAGGCTATGTACCTAGGGTAGAGTCATAGGCCTGACCTAGACACCCTTCCCTAGGGTAGAGTCAGAAGCGTTCAAGAGATACCATCATCCACTCGATAGAAGCATTCCACTCGGAAGACTCAATGTCACTCAACCATAGCAATATTCACTCTACAGCAGAAGATCGAAAGCCACTCTGAATATCAACAGTCGGACGTTTACTCTATAGACTTAATGGTCATTTATGTCACTTTATAGCTAGTGTTACCAGAAACTCCCCATCTTTATGTACCTTAAAACCTTGTGTAACTGAGGGCGGGAGGGGCATGGCGAACTCTATATAAGCCACCCCCTCCTCAAGGACAAGGGTTCACACCCCCTGTAACACCACACACATATAATCCAGTCGACCGCCTCCGGGCACCGAGACGTAGGGCTATTACTTCCACCGTGAAGGGCATGAACTCGTAAATCTTGTGTGTACAACTTCGCCATAGCTAGGATCTTGCCTCCTCATACATACCCCCCATTCTACCATCAGTCTTAGAACCACGACAGGTACCAAAAGGGCAAGTAAAAGTTGTCTTTTCTTGATCTTATTTTGACACAGGTATTTGAGAGAAACAAGAATAACCATCTAGAAAGCAAAAATGTGTATGCTTGGATAATTTTTCTAGCATTTGATCAATAAAAGGTAAAGGGTAACAATCCTTTTTAGTAGCTTTATTTAATTTGTGGAAATCAATTACCATTCTATAACCTGTAACAATTCTTTGTGGGATCAATTCATCTTTATCATTAGGAACTACAGTAATACCTCCCTTCTTAGGGACACAATGAACATGACTTACCCACTGACTATCAACAACGGGATAAATTATACCTTCCTCCAGAAGCTTTAGTATTTCTTTTCTTACCACTTCTTTCATCTTAGGATTTAACCATCGTTGGTGATCAACAACCGGTTTAGCATCTTTCTCCAATTTTATTTTGTGCTGGCATAGAGTGGGACTAATGCCCTTAAGATCATCAAGAGTATATCCAATAGCAGCACGGTGCTTCTTCAGAGTTTTCAATAATTTCTTTTCTTGATGCTCTGAAAGATTAGCACTAATAATAACAGGATATATCTCTTTCTCATCAAGATAAGCGTATTTAAGAGTATCAGGTAAAGGCTTAAGCTCAAACACCGGATCACCCTAAGGTGGAGAAGGATCCCCTAAGATTTCAACAGGCAAGTTGTGCTTCAAAATAGGTCCCTGTTTAAAGAATACTTCATCTATTTCCCTTCTTTCATTCATAAACATATCATTTTTATGGTCTAGCAAATATTGTTCTAAAGGATCACTAGGAGGCACGGCAATAGAAGCAAGACCAATAATTTCATCTTTACTAGGAAATTCTTTATCATGGGGTTGTCTCCGAAATTAAGAAAAATTAAATTCATGATACATATCCCCTAAACCAATAGAAACAATATCTTTATTGCAGTCTATCTTAGCATTAACAGTATTCAAGAAGGGTCTACCAAATATAATGGGACAAAAGTTATCTTGTGGGGAACCAAGAACAAGAAAATCAGTAGGGTATTTATATTTCCCACACAACACTTCAACATCTCTAACAATCCCAACTGGTGAAATAGTATCTCTATTGGCAAGCTTAATTGTAACATCAATCTCTTCTATTTCAGCGGTGCAATATCATGCATAATTTCTTTGTATAAGGAATGAGGTATTGCACTTGCACTAGCACCCATATCACATAAGCCATGATAGCAATGATCTCCTATTTTACCAGAAATAACAGGCATGCCTACAACAGGTCTTTGTTTATTTTTAGTATCAGGTCTAGCAATTCTAGCAGCTTCATCACAGAAGTAAATAACATGCCCATCAATATTATCGGCCAAGAGGTCTTTAACCATAGAAACACTAGGTTCAACTTTAATTTTCTCAGGGGGTTTGGGTGTCTTAATATTACTTTTGTTGACCACAGTTGAAGCTTTAGCATGATTCTTTATTCTAACAGGGAAAGGTGGTTTCTCAATATAAGCAGTAGGAACAACAGGTTCATTATAACTGATAATCTTTTCTTCAACTTTAATAGGTGCAACTACTTTTACTTCAATCGGAGGATTATATTTAAACCACTTCTCCTTAGGGAGATCAACATGAGTAGCAAAGGATTCACAAAAAGAAGCTACTATCTTAGAGTCAAGTCCATATTTAGTGCTAAATTCATGAAAAGCATTGGTATCCTTAAAAGATTTAACACAATCAAACTTAAGTGTTATACCTGACTCCTTACCTTCGTCGAGATCCCAATCTCCAGAGTTGCATTTAATTCTCTCCAATAAATCCCATCTGAATTCAATAGTCTTCATCATAAAAGAACCAGTACAAGAAGTATCGAGCATGGAGCGATTACTAAGAGAAAGCTGAGCATAATTTTTTGAATAATCATTTCTTTTGAGAGCTCATGATTGGGGCATGAATATAACATTGACTTAAGCCTCCCCCAAGCTTGAGCGATCACGATGCTTTCTCCTTCGCGAGGCCAAAAATTGTATATATAATGATCACGATGAACAAGATGCATAGGATAAAACTTCTAACGAAATTCCAATTTCAATCGGTTGTAGTTCCATGATCCCATATCATCACATAGACGAAACCATATCAATGTCTCTCCCTTCAAAGATAAAGGGAAGACCTTCTTCTTGATAACATCCTTGGGCATACCTGCAAGCTTAAATAATCCACAAACTTCATCCACATAGATTAGGTGCAAATCGGGATGTAATGTTCCATCACCTGTGAAAGGATTAGCTAGCAGTTTCTCTATCATACCCGAAGGGATTTCAAAGTAAACATTTTCAGTAGGTTCAGTAGGTTGAGGAGAAACTCTTTGCTCTACTGGTCGGGGTGAAGATACCACGAACAAGCCCCTCAAAGGATTATGTTCCATAGTAACAAGTGACAGTAAATTTCAACACACTATATAAATTTTTCCTTACCAAATCCCACCTACCAAAGGCGCTTCACTCCCCGGCAACGGTGCCATAAAAGAGTCTTGATGACCCACAAGTGTAGGAGATCTATCATAGCCTTTTCGATAAGTAAGAGTGTCGAACCCAACAAGGAGCAGAAGGAAATGATAAGCGGTTTTCAGCAAGGTATTCTCTGCAAGCACTGAAATTATCGGTAACAGATAGTTTTGTGATAAGGTAATTTGTAACGGGTAACAAGTAATAAAAGTAAATAAGGTGCAGCAATATGGCCCAATCCTTTTTGTAGCAATGGACAAGCTTGGACAAACTCTTATATAAGGGAAATCGCTCCCGAGGACACATGGGAATTATCGTCAAACTAGTTTTCATCACGCTCATATGATTCGCGTTCGGTACTTTGATAATTTGATATGTGGGTGGACCGGTGCTTGGGTACTGTCCTTCCTTGGACAAGAATCCCACTTATGATTAACCCCTATTGCAAGCATCCGCAACTACAACAGAAGTATTAAGGTAAACCTAACCATAGCATGAAACATATGGATCCAAATCAGCCCCTTACGAAGCAACGCATAAACTAGGGTTTAAGCTTCTGTCACTCTAGCAACCCATCATCTACTTATTACTTCCCAATGCCTTCCTTTAGGCCCAAAAATTGGTAAAGTGTCATGTAGTCGACGTTCATATGACACCACTAGAGGAAAGACAACATACATCTCATCAAAATATCGAACGAATACCAAATTCACATGACTACTTCTAGCAAGACTTCTCCCATGTCCTCGGGAACAAACGTAACTACTCACAAAGCATATTCATGTTCATAATCAGAGGGGTATTAATATGCATAATGGATTTGAACATATGATCTTCCACCAAATAGACCAATTAGCATCAACTACAAAGAGTAATCAACACTATAGCTACCCACAGGTACCAATCTGAGGTTTTGATACAAAGATTGGATACAAGAGATGAACTAGGGTTTGAGAGGAGATGGTGCTGGTGAAGATGTTGATGGAGATTGACCCCCTCCCGATGAGAGGATCGTTGGTGATGATGATGGTGATGATTTCCCCCTCCCGGAGGGAAGTTTCCCCGACAGAACAGCTCCGCCGGAGCCCTAGATTGGTTCCGCCAAGGTTCCGCCTCGTGGCGGCGGAGTTTCGTCCCGTGAGCTTGCTTATGATTTTTCCTCGACGAAAGACTCCACTAGAGGGCCCATGAGGTAGGGGGTGCACCCAGGGGGGTAGGGCGCGCCCCCACCCTCGTGGACGGTGGGTGGCCCCCCTCTGGTACTTCTTTCGCCCAATATTTTTTATATATTCTCAAAATAATTCCCATGGAGTTTCAGGACTTTTGGAGATGTGCAGAATATGTCTCTAATATTTGCTCCTTTTCCATCCCAAAATTCCAGTTGCCGGCATTCCCCCTCTTCATGTAAACCTTGTAAAATAAGAGAGAAAAGGCATCAGTATTGTGACATAATGTGTAATAACAGCCCATAATGCAATAAATATCGATATAGAAGCATGATGCAAAATGGATGCATCAACAACGAATGCTATCTTCGCCTCCTAGGGTTTGCTCTTTGCTCTGGGCCCAGTGGGCCCCTTGTAGTTGATGAGGTCGGGCTCCTTGGCGTTGTCCACCCATGGTACAGGACCTCGTCAGTAGCTGAGACATCTCCAAAGTATCTATAATTTTTGATTGTTTGATGCTATTATATTATCAATCTTGGATACTTTATATGCACTTTTATGCTATTTTATATCATTTTTTGGGACTAACCTATTAACTTAGTGCCTAATGCCAGTTGCTATTTTCTGCTTGTTTTTGGTTTTCCAGAAAATCAGTACCAACGCTACAAAACTTTTTGATGTTTTTTTAGACATAAGAGACCCTAGAAGTTTTAGGAGGAGACTAGAGGACAAATGAGGAGATGAAAAGAAATTATGTCAAAATAGTTTTATGTGATTTGGCAGCCGGTGTTAGTGTTATCCCTTTATCTTTATATAGAAGACTTGGTTTGAATAAACTCACACCTACTGAAATATCATTGCAAATGGCTGCCAAATCAACTGCCATATCTATCAGTATTTGTGAGGATGTGTCTGTTGTAGTTGCAAATGTTACTATCTTAACAGACTTTGTTATACTTGATATGCCCGAGGATGACAACATGTCGGTTATCCTTGGTAGACCCTTTTTGAATACTGTAGGGGTTGTTATTGATTGCAAAAAAAGCAAGGTCACTTTTCATATCAATGGTAATGATCATATGGTGCACTTTCAGAAGAAACAATTTCAAGTGAATGGCATCAATATTATTGAAAAAACTTCGACAATTACTATTGTAAGTTTCCAACTCCTTCTTCCTACTATCAAAAAGAAATATGAAACTCTTATTATTTGGGAGATGCATATCCCCACTGAGGTAACCTAGTGTTATACGAAGATTCTTCGGTTTCATATTACTCGGAAATAGTTTGTTAATAAGACTTGATCAACCTCATTAATGGATTCTTTTTTAGGGGTATGAGGTCGATGATTTTAGTAAGAACAAATTTCTGTACATACTATTTGTTCTCTTCTATTTTTAGTTAAATGAAATAAAATGCCATGATTATCCTTTTTTTGAATTATCCATGCAATAAAAAATACCCAAAAATAATAGTGCTCAGAATGATGTAAAATTTTAACATGATTTTTTCTGAAATATTTAAGAATTTTTGGCACTGAACACAACCCTGGGGGATGCCCCTGGCGCCCACGAGGCACATGGGTGTAGCCACCCCCTGGGCGCGCCCATGTGGCTTGTGGGCCCCACAGGGCCCCCTCACTTATCCCTTTAGCCCACTTCATCTCCTACCTCCAGACAAAATTCCTGGTTGTTCTCTCCCTCATGTTCTTGCTCCCAAACTTGAGATTTTTTATCTCTTTGCTCCGAACCCCATTTCCGAAACTGATGGGTTTTGCTCCTTGGTAGGCGACTCCTCCATTGCTACAATTATTTTTTGCTTTAGTGGATTATATTTTACATAATTGGCTGCTCTTGGCGCTACTGAAAATGAGTGTGCATATTGAATTCTTTGAGTTCCAAGTAGTTTGAATGCTTGATATAGCCTCTAGACATTCATATGAGTAGTTGCTATCAGTTTTGTGATGTTTTATTGACATCATTTTGTGGCTCAAAAATTTCAGAAATGTCTTCGTAGGGAAATGAACTTCTTTAGGAGGAGTTATTCGAGGAGGAGGTCCTTGGAGGGGTCGTCGAGCAAGAGCCCGGTAAGGCAGGCGTATGTTGAACCAAGGGCAAGCTCGGCGTGGATTACCGATGCCAAATCATGTCGGTGGTCATGCAACGAGTTCATGATAGGTGCTGGTATCAAATAAGAATTTGATCAATATATTCAGAACACTGATCTCACCGCCTTCCTAGCATATAAGCGACTACAACACTATAATCTCACGTATCCGTTCACCCAAAAGATTGAGTATCATACACGTAATTCTATAGTTTTATTTCATCTTTATGATAGAGCCTATGGTATGACTCTAGAAGAATTCTGTGATGCATGCAAAATTCCATATTGGGGTTCACTTGACGAACCGCAAAAATCTGATTATGACATGTTCCTTAATAGTCTTTACAATGGTGAGGATAGAGGAGTTACACAAGCTAGAATAAAAAGTATTTAATTTCCCTCTTTTCATTACTTTGCACTGTTTAATGGAAAATGCATCATTGGTAAACAAGACTGTAGCGCACTTTGTGCCCCTGACTTGACCATTATTCATACTGTTCTAGCGGGCCTCAAACCATATAATCTTGGGGAAACTGTTGCACGGAGGCTGCAGCACAACACGGGCTATGGTCATTTTTATGGAGGAATTTATGCCTCTCGCGTAGCTGCAAATCTGGGGGTCTCGCCTAGGCCTAATGATCCTATACTACCTAACAAATACTTAGACTTTGAGGCAATGCGGCGCCATGATTTTATTAGGGATGGAGCTCAGAACTACGACTATAACTCATTATTCGATAAAAATCATGGTCTCTGTTATTTTGCCTGCACTTGCTTGATGACTACTACATAACTTGTTCTTGTAGACTCGTGTTGGGCCTCCAAGCGTAGAGTTTTGTAGGACAGTAGCAATTTTCCCTCAAGTGGATGACCTAGGGTTTATCAATCTGTGGGAGGCGTAGGATGAAGATGGTTTCTCTCAAACAACCATGTAACCAAATAACAAAAAGTCTCTTGTGTACCCAACACACCAAATACAATGCTAATTTTTATAGGTGCACTAGTTAGGCGAAGAGATGGTAATAAAAGCATAGTAATGATAGTAGATATTGATTTTTGTAGTAGGAACAATAAGAAATAGCAAGTTAGCAATTGATAAAATGAAGCACAAACAGTATTGTAATGCTTGAAAATGAGGTCTAGGGTCCGTACTTTCTCTAGTGCAATCTCTCAACAATGCTAATATAGTTGGATCATATAACCATCCCTCAACGTGCGATGAAGAATCACTCCAAAGTTCCTATCTAGCGGAGAACATAAGAAGAAATTGTTTGTAGGGTACGAAACCACCTCAAAGCTATTCTTTCCGATCGATCTATCCTAGAGTTCATACTAAAATAACACCAAGCTATTCTTTTCTGACCGATCTAACCAAGATTTCATACTAAAATAATACCATATGATACACATCAACCAACTCTAATGTCACCTAGATACTCCAATGTCACCGCGAGTATCCGTGAGTTGATTATACGATATGCATCAAACAATTTCAGATTCATAATACTCAATCCAACACAAAGAACCTAAAAGAGCGCCCCAAGATTTCTACCGGAGAAACAAAGACGAGAACGTGCATCAACCCCTATGCATAGATTACCCCAATGTCACCTCAGGAATCCACGAGTTGAGTGCCAAAACACATATCAAGTGAATCAATATGATACCCCATTGTCACAACGGGTATTCATAGCAAGACATATATAGTGTGTTCTCAAATCCATAAAAGTATTCAATCTGATAAGAATGAAATATCAAAGGGAAAACTCGTTTCACAACAAGATAGAGAAGGGAAAACACCATATGATCCAACTATATTAACAAAGCCCGCGATACATCAAGATTGTGACATATCAAGAACACGAGAGAGAGAGAGAGATTAAACACATAGCTACTAGTACAAACCCTCAGCCCTGAGGGTGGACTACTCCCTCCTCATCATGGTGGCCATCGGGATGATGAAGATGGCCACCGGTGATGTTTTCCCCCTCCGGCGGAGTGCTGAAACAGTGTCTAGATTGGTTTTCGTGGCTACAGAGGCTTGCGGCAGCGGAACTTCTGATCTAGGGTTATTTGTGATGGTTTCTTTATTTATAGGATTTTTCAGCATTGGAATCAAGCGAAGATGGGCCTCGAGGTGGGTACAACCCACGTGGGCGCGCCTGGGCCTCCTGGCGTGCCCAGGTGTCTTGTGCTCACATCCTTCACCTTCTGGTCCTCCCACGAAGCTTTTAGTGCCTTTTTCCAAAAAAAAATGTCAAAAAGTTTCGACGCATTTGGAGAACTTTTATTTCTGCACAAAAAAACACCACGGTAGTTCTGTTGGAAACATCGTCAGTTCGGCTTAGTTCCATCCAAACTCCCCTAGATTTATGGGAGCAAGATAATCAAAATAAAAAAAATAAAATGAAACAAACTCCCCAAGAAAGCTATTGTTATGGAGGGCACCCATGGATTAGGCTAGCCATAGCTTGTGTTTGTTGGTGGAGGGGGAGTAAACTTACCTTTTTTTGCTTGGAAACCACTGATAATGTGTTTAGCATGGAAGATATTGAAAATTCTCGGTCGTGACAATGACAGGAAATGCATGCCTATCAAAATTATATCAATCTCTGATTTAAGCTTCGACCTCTGACACCTTTGCAAATCCATGCTTCCCTGTGCAAAGGGACTATCCATTTACTTTTATGTTATTTTACTTTTATTACTGAGTCATCACCTTCTCATTCAAAGCACCAGTCCTCAGACAATCCATGCTTCCCTGTGCAAAGGGACTATCCATTTACTTTTATGTATTGTGTATAGTTAATATTGTGTGCATCATGACTGGATCTCTTCTACTATGAATTACAATATTTAGTCACTCCTTGAACTTTGGAGGTGCTCTGCATTTATGTTTTGCGGTCTCAGAAAGGGCTAGAGAGATACCATGTTGTCGTATTATATTATGATTGTTTTGACAAAGTGCTCGCATTTGAGATATGTTATTGCTCGCTAGTTGATTATGACATTGATATGAGTGAATATAATTTCTAAGAGTTATCATTTGCATGGTTAGTTATGATCTTTGCTGAAAACTTGGGTACTATTTAATATTATATACGATTACAAGAACAAAACAGTTCATAAAAGTTTTTCTTTATCACTTTCAGTTTGTCTACTGAATTGCTTGAGGACAAGCAATGAGTTAAGCTTGGGGGAGTTGATACGTCTATGACATATCTACTTCTACAAACACTTTTGCTCTTCTTTTGGACTCTGATTTGCATGATTTGAATGAAACTAATCCGGACCGACACTGTTTTCAACAGAACTACCATGGTGTTGTTTTTGTGCAGAAATAAAAGTTCTCGGAATTGGATGAAACTTTTTGGAGATTTTTTACGGAATAAATAAAAAATACTGGAGCAAAGATCTAAGGAGGGGACCCACCAGTGGCCCACAATCCACATGGGCTCGACCACCCCTGGGCACGCCCATGTAGCTTGTGGAGCGCACATGGCTCCGCTGACCCTAATCTCAAGCCTATAAATTCCTATTTCTCAAGAAAAAAAAATAAGAGAAGAAGTTTCATCGCGTTTAACAATATGGAGCCGCTGCCACCTCCTGTTCTTCATCGGGAGTCCAGATCTGGAGTCCGTTCGGGGCTCTAGAGAGAGGGATTCATCGCCATCGTCATGGCCAACCCTTCTTCATCACCAATTACATGATGGTCACCATCGGGAGTGAGTAATTCCTTGATAGGCTTGCTGGACGGTGATGGGGTTGGATGAGATTTATCATGTAATCGAGTCAATTTGTAAGGGCTTGATCCCTAGTATCCACTATGTTCTAAGATTGATGTTGCTATGACTTTTCTACGTGTAATGGTTGTCACTAGGGCCCAAGTGCCATGATTTCAAATATGAAGCTTTTATATTTTCATGAATATATTTGAGTTCTTGATCCTATATTGCAAGTTATATGCACCCATTACATGTTATGATCTGCATACCCCAAGGTGACAATAATTGGGATTCCTTCCAAGATTACTGTAGTTTGAGGAGTTCATGTATGCACTATGTGTTATTGCTTTGTTCCGGCTCTCTATTAAACAGAGGCCATAATATCCCTTAGTTTCCTTATGGACCCTGCTGCCATGGGAGGGTAGGACAAAAGATGTCATGCAAGTTCTTATCATAAACACACATGACTATATATGGAGTACATGCCTACATTACATTGATGAATTGGAGCTAGTTCTCTGTCGCTCTAGGTTGTGACTGTTATATGATGAATGTCATCCAACATGATTGTCCATCACTGATCCAATGCCTACGCTTTTCATATATTGATCTTTGCTAAGTTACTACTGCTGCTGCTGTTACAATCACTACAAAACTGCTACTATTACCGTTACCTTTAGTATTGCTACTGTTGCCACTTCTATCAAACTATCATATTACTGTGCTACCGATCACTCTGTTGCAGATATTTAGTTCTCCAGGCGGGGTTGAATTGACCACTCAACTGCTAATACTTGCAAATATTCTTTGGCTCCCCATGTATCGAATCAGTAAAATTGGGTTGAATACGTACTCCACCCTCGAAAATTATTGCCATCCCCTATACTTGTGGGTTATCAACATCTACTAGACTAACAAACACATAAGATCCACAAGTTACATGAACAATCAAACGGAACAAGGATACATGGTAAAGTTCATCCCAAATCCAAAAGGAGATGAGGACTTGAAGATCTAGATAGATCCTTCTCCCTTAGGAGGTCTAGATGATCCTATGATGGGGATCCTTCTCCAAGAGGAGGTCTTGATCCCCAAGAGGGAGGTACAAGGATCAAAGCTCTCTCTACTGATCTCATATACTTTGCTAGCCCTAGAAATAAGGTGGAGATGGTTTATATAGTCTTAGCCATGAAGTGGGAGGTGCGATAGAGATACATGGGCCTCAGCCCTGTCCATGCATGTAGGTAGGCGCCAGATGTCTAGCCTGTAGTGAGGAGCCGGATGTTCGGGGCATGGCAGAATGTCCGACCAAGCGGTGGCCAAACTTCTAGTGGCTTCGGGTATCCTTCGTCGGATATCCGGCAGGTGGCCAGATGTCCGGACCATTCGCGTAGCGCCGGATCTCTGGCTGCTGAAGCATTTTGGTCGTCCATTGGTGCAGCTCCTACGCAGCTACACAAGCGCCAGATGTTCGGCCTTGGCCCGGATGTCCGACCACTTTAGCTTCCAGCAGCTCCATCTTCTTGTTCCTTCTTCGTCTCTACTTCCAAGCTTCCCTTGCGGATGGTGGATACACTTGCGCTCGCACTCCTCCTCGTCATCTGTGGTGCTCCGACAATACCTATGCATGCATAGGAGTGGAGTGTCAAGTATTGTACCATCCTCGAAGGGGTCAAGTGAGCACGCGTAAGGGAGATGATTCATCTTTACATGTAAGAAGTAGATGTCGCATGTGTCACTTGCCAAATGGACTCTTGACATGGTGATGTCCATAGGATGCTCAACATCAGATATACTCTACGGCCCTCGCATGATTCGACCTAGATAAGTATGGACATGTGATAAGGATTATGAGATAATCTGGTTTTGAGGTCGTCATCATAAGAATGAGAAAGAGGTTGGGCTGCAACAAGGATGACGAATTCTCCTTGATCCCGGCAACATATATCTTGAGGCAAAGGGAACAGAAGTGTGACACGTTGTATAGGTTCGCCAAAACAGATTCATTGTCTGCTTGCTGGTCGGCAAGCTCTGCTAGAGGATGCTACCAACCAAACAGGTTGGGTCACATCCGACTTCACTGGTCGGATGTGGTCCAACCTGAACTTGGATATGGGCCAAGTAGACTTGTGGGCTTTCGGATCCATACGGGGCCGGTGTATTGAGCCCGTGATGGATGCGTATATATAGTGGAGGTGTGGCACACATATTCGATTGATAACTTAGGTGTTTATCATTAGGGCTTTGCATGTGTTGTAATTAGCAACCTCCACTCACCGCCGGTTGTGCGATCGGACCTAGCAGTCTGCCGCATGGCGTTCCTCCTGCACATGTGAATGCCGTTAGAGGAGGTGCACTTGCCGCTTAGGCAAACTTGCTTGAGGGATCCGACGACCGGCTGTTCAAGGGAGATCGGGGAGGGGAAGACGACTCCTAAGATGTGCAGCCCCAACTCTTCTTCAGATGCATGGCACTGCGCGTCTAGTGGTATTGATCTCGCAATCCATCTCCCTTATCATGTTGTTGGTTGATCTGCGCTTAGAATTTTTTTATTACCGTCGATGCACATAGCCCAACACCTAGCATTGTCTCTCAAACATATAGAGAAACTTGTCATGGGCATCTTCCTTGGCTAATCCATGCTACCTCTTGAGCACTGCGTTGGTTTTCCCTTGAAGAGGAAAGGGTGATGCAGCAAAGTAGCATAAGTATTTCCTTCAGTTTTTGAGAAATAAGGTATCAATCCAGTAGGAGACTACACACAAGTCACCTCACACCTACACAAACAAATAAGAACCTCGCAACCAACGCGATAAAGGGGTTGTCAATCCCTTCACGGTCACTTACGAGAGTGAGATCTGATAGAGATAATAAGATAAATATTTTTGGTATTTTTATGATGTAGATTGAAACTAAAGATTGCAAAGTAAAATAGATTGGAAACTTATATGATAGAAGATAGACCCGGGGGCCATAGGTTTCACTAGTGGCTTCTCTTAAGATAGCATAAGTATTACGGTGGGTAAACAAATTGTTGTCGAGCAATTGATAGAAAAGTGCATGATTATGAGAATATCTAGGCATGATCATGTATATAGGCATCACGCCTGAAAAGTAGACCGAAATGATTCTGCATCTACTACTATTACTCCACACATCTACCGCTATCCAGTATGCATCTAGAGTATTAAGTTCATAAGAACAGAGTAACGCATTAGGCAAGATGACATGATGTAGAGGGATAAACTCAAGCGATATGATATAAACCCCATCTTTTTATCCTCGATGGCAACAATACAATACGTGCCTTGCTGCCCCTGCTGTCGCTGGAAAAGGACACCGCAAGATTGAACCCAAATCTAAGCACTTCTCCCATTGCAAGAAAGATCAATCTAGTAGGCCAAACCAAACTGATAATTCAAAGAGACTTGCAAAGATAACAAATCATACATAAAAGATTTCAGATAAGAATCAAATATTGTTCATAGATAAACTTGATCATAAACCCACAATTCATCAGATCTCGACAAACACACCGCCAAAAGAATTACATCAAACAGATCTCAAAGAAGATCGAGGAGAACTTTGTATTGAGATCCAAAGAGAGAGAAGAAGCCATCTAGCTAATAACTATGGACCCAAAGGTCTATGGTAAACTACTCACACATCATCGAAGAGGCTATGGTGTTGATGTAGAAACCCTCCGTGATCGATTCCCCTCCGACAAAGCTCTGGAAAAGGCCCCAAGATGGGATCTCTTGGGTACATAAGGTTGGGGCGGTGGAAATAGGGTTTTGTGCTACTCCTGGATGTTTTTGGGGTATATGGATATATATATAGGAGGAATAAGTAGGTTGGTGGACCTCCGAGGGGCCCACGGGGGTGGGGGTGCGCCCAGTGGGCAGGAGCGCCTCCCTGCCCCGCGGCCTCCTCGCTCCTTTCTTGACGTATACTCCAAGTCCCTTGGATCACGTTTGTTCCAAAAATAACTCTCCCGAAGGTTTCATTCCGTTTGGATTCCGTTTGTTTTCATTCCGTTTGCAAAACACTGAAATAGGCAAAAAAAAACAATTTGCACTGGGCCTTGGGTTAGTAGGTTAGTGCCAAAAATAATATAAAAGTGTATAATAAAGCCATTAAACATCCAAAACAGATAATATAATAGCATGGAACAATCAAAAATTATAGATACGTTGGAGACGTATCAATCCACTCAAACCCTTGCTACCTCTTGAGACTGCGTTGTTTTTTCCCTTGAAGAGGAAAGGGTGATGCAGCAAAGTAGAGTAAGCATTTCCCTCAGTTTTGAGAACCAAGGTATCAATCCAGTAGGAGACAACGCGACAAGCCACCGAATACCTACACAATCAAACACCAACTTACACCCAACGTGATAAGGGGTTGTCAATCCCTTCACGATTATTTGCAAAGTGAGATCTGATATAGATGGATAAACGGTAAAGTAATATTTTTGTTATTTTTAGTTTATGGAACAGAAAGTAAAAGATTGCAAAGAAAGTAAATCGGAAACTTATATGATGGCAAATAGACCCGGGGGCCATAGGTTTCACTAGAGGCTTCTCTCAAGATAGAAATTATTACGGTGGGTGAACAAATTATTGCCGAGCAATTGATAGAAAAGTGCAAAGTTATGGCGATATCTAAGGCAATGATCATGAATATAGGCATCACGTCCGTGTCATGTAGACCTAGTACTATTACTCCACACATCGACCGACTCCTGCCTGCATCTAGAGTATTAAGTTCATAAGCAGAGTAACACATCAAGCAAGATGACATGATGTAGCGGGATTAACTCAAGCAATATGATGAAAGCCCCATCTTGTTATCCTTGATGGCAACAATACAATATGTGCCTTGCCGCCCCTACTGTCACTGGGAAAGGACACTGCAAGATTGAACCCAAAGCTAAACACTTCTCCCACTGCAAGAAAAACCAATCTAGTCAGCCAAACCAAATCGATAGTTCGAAGAGACTTGTAAAGATATCAAATCATGCATAAAAGAATTCAGAGGAGATTCAAATAATAGTCATAGATAAGCTGATCATAAATCCACAATTCATCGGATCTTGGCAAACACACCGCAAAAGAGTATTACATCGAATAGATCTCCAAGAACATCGAGGAGAACACGGTATTGAGAATCAAAGGGAGAGAAGAAGCCATCTAGCTACTAGCTATGGACCCGCCGGTCTGTGGTAAACTACTCACGCTTCATCGGAGAGGCAATGGTGTTAATGTAGAAGCCCTCCATGATCGAATCCCCCTCCGGCAGGAAGCCGGAAAAGGTCCCTAGATGGGATCTCATGGGTACAGAAGGTTGCGGCGGTGGAAAAGTGGTTTCATGGCTCCCCTGGAAGTTTTCAGGGCATATGAGAATATATAGGAGGAAGATCTAGGTTAGGGGGTCACCAAGGGGCCCACAAGGTCGGGGGGGGGGGGGTGCCCTGCACCCTTGTGGCCGCTTCGTGGCTCTTCTGACTTGCACTCCAAGTCTCCTGGGTGTCTTCTGGTCCAAGGAAAATCATCGCAAAAGTTTTATTCCGTTTGTACTCCGTTTGGTATTCCTTTTTCGTGAAACTCTAAAACAAGGAAAAAACAGAAACTAGCACTAGGCTCAAGGTTAATAGGTTAGTCCCAGAAATCATATAAAATAGAATATTAATGCATATAAAACATCCAAAGCATATAATATAATAGCATGGAACAATAAAAAATTATAGATACGCTGGAGACGTATCAAGCATCCCCAAGCTTAATTCCCGCTCGACCTCGAGTAGGTAAATGATAAAAATAGAATTTTTGATGTGGAATGCTACCTAACGTATTTATCCATGTAATTCTCTTTATTGTGGCATGAATGTTCAGATTAGTAAGATTCAAAAAAAAGTTTAATATTGACATAAAAACAATAATACTTCAAGCATACTAACAAAATAATTATGTCTTCTCAAAATAACATGGCCAAAAAAATCTTTTCCCTACAAAATCATATAGTCTGGCTATGCTCCATCTTCGTCACACAAAATATTCAAATCGCACAACCCCGATGACAAGCCAAGCAATTGTTTCATGCTTTTGATGTTCTCAAACCTTTTCAAAATTCACACAATACATGAGCGTGAGCCATGGGCATAGCACTATGGGTGGAATAGACGGTGGTTGTGGAGAAGACAAAAAGAAGGAGATAGTGTCACATCAACTAGGCATATCAACGGGCTATGGAGATGCCCATTAATAGATATCTATGTGAGTCAGTAGGGATTGTCATGCAACAGATGCACTAGAGCTATAAATGTATGAAAGCTCAACAAAAGAAATTAAGTGGGTGTGCATCCAACTTGCTTGCTCACGAAGACCTAGGGCATTTGAGGAAGCCCATTGTTGGAATATACAAGACAAGTTCTATAATGAAAAAATTCCCACTAGTATATGAAAGTGATATCGTAGGAGACTCTCTATCATGAAGATCATGGTGCTACTTTGAAGCACAAGTGTGGCAAAAAGGATAGTAACATTGTCCCTTCTCTCTTTCTCTCTCATTTTTTCCTTTTTTGGGGCTTTCTCTTTTTTGCCTTCTCTTTTTTACCTCACATGGGACAATGCTCTAATAATGAAGATCATCACACTTTTATTTACTTACAACTCAACGATTACAACTCGATACTAGAACAAAAATATGACTCTATGTGAATGCCTCCGGCGGTGTACCGGGATGTGCAATGAATTAAGAGCGACATGTATAAAAAATGATGAACGGTGGCTTTGCCACAAATATGATGTCAACTACATGATCATGCAAAGCAATATGACAATGATGGAATGTATCACAATAAACGGAATGGTGGAAAGTTGCATGGCAATATATCTCGGAATGGCTGCTTTGAGGAAGGATATGTGGTGGGTTTATGGTACCGGTGAAAGTTGCGCGGTACTAGAGAGGCTAGCAATGGCGGAAAGGTGAGAGTGCGTATAATCCATGGACTCAACATTAGTCATAAAGAACTCACATACTTATTGCAAAAATCTATTAGTCATCGAAACAAAGTACTACGTGCATGCTCCTAGGGGGATAGATTGGTCGGAAAAGACCATCGCTCGTCCCCGACCGCCACTCATAAGGAAGACAATCAAAAAACATCTCATGCTCTAACTTCGTTATATAACGGTTGACCATACGTGCATACTACGTGACTCACAAACGTTAACACAAGTATTTCTCAAATTCACAACTACTCACTAGCATGACTCTAATATCACCATCTTCATATCTCAAAACAATCATAAGGAATCAAACTTCTCATAGTATTCAATGCACTTTATATAAAAAAATTATTATATCCCTTTTGGATGCCAATCACATTAGGACTAATTTTATAACGAAAGCAAATTACCATGCTGTTCTAAAGACTCTCAAATAATATAAGTGAAGTACGAGAGTTCATCAATTTCTATAAAATAAAACCACCGCCGTGCTCTAAAAAGATACAAGTGAAGCACTAGAGCAAAATTGCCTAGCTCAAAAGATATAAGTGAACCACATAGAGTATTCTAATAAATCACGATTCATGCGTCTCTCTCCCCAAAGGTGTGTACTGCAAGGATGATTGTGGCAAACTAAAAAGAAAATACTCAAATCATACAAGACGCTCCAAGCAAAACACATATCATGTGGTGAATAAAAATATAGCCTCAAGTAAAGTTATAGATAGACGAAGACGAAAGAGGGGATGCCTTCCCAGGGCATCCCCAAGCTTAGGCCCTTTGGCCTCCTTGAATATTACCTTGGGGTGCCTTGGGCATCCCCAAGGTTGGGCTCTTTACACTCCTTATTTCATAGTCCATCAAATCCTTATCCAAAACATGAAAACTTCACAACACAAAACTTCAACAGAAAATCTTGTAAGCTCCGTTAGTATAAGAAAATAAATCACCACTTTTGGTACTGTTGTGAACTCATTCTTTATTTATATTGGTGTAATATCTACTGTATTCCAACTTTTCCATGGTTCATACCCCCCCCCCCCGATACTAGCCATAGATTCATCAAAATAAGCAAACAACACGAGAAAAACAGAATCTGTCAAAAACAGAATAGTTTGTAGCAATCTGGATATTTCATGTACTTCTGTAAATCCCAAAATCCTGAGATATTAGGAAGTGGTTGGCAATTTTTTTATTAATCCTCCGCCAAAATAATCAGTATTTTATCACGTTCCTGCTAAAAATGATAATTGTTTTCATGAGCACAAAAGTTTCTGTTTTTCAGCAAGATCAAATCAACTATCACCATAAGCTATCCCAAAGGTCTTACTTGGCACAAACACTAATTAAAACATAAAAACACATCTAACCAGAGGCTAGATGAAAAATTTATTGCATAAAAGCAAGTAAAAATATTGGGTTGTCTCCCAACAAGCGCTTTTCTTTAAAGCCTTTTTAGCTAGGCAATGAGATTTCAATGATGCTCACATGAAAGACAAGAATTGAAGCGCAAAGAGAGCATCATGAAACACATGGCAAACACATCTAAGTCTAACATACTACCTATGCATAGATATTTTATAATCAAACAAATTATCAAGACAAGCAAAAACTAGCATAAGCAAGGAAGAAGAAAGAAATAATAGCAATCTCAACATAAAGAGAGGTAATTTAGTAGCATAAAAATTTCTACAACCATATTTTCCTCTCTCATAATAATTACATGTGGGATCATATTCAAATTCAACAATATAGCTATCACATAAAAATTTCTCTACATGATCCACATGCATGCAAAGTTGGCGCTCTTCCAAAATAGTGGGAATATCATTAACTAAAGTCATGACCTCTCCAAAACCACTTTTATCAAAAACTTAATAAGATCGAACATTATCCAAATACGTGGGATCTAAAGTTAACTCTCTTCCAAACCCACTTTCAGTATTATTGCAAACATTATTATCAATCTCATATTCATCATGGGGCTTAAATAAAATTTCAAGATTATAAGCAGAATCACCCCAATCATGATCATTGCAATAAGTAGCGGACATAGCAAAACTAGCATCCCCAAGCTTGGGGTTTTGCATATTATTAGCAAAATTGACATTAATAGAATTTATAATAACATCATTGCAATCATGTTTTTGACTCAAGGAACTATCAAGTACGGGTGCAATAGCAATAATCTCATGTTTAACATAAGGAACTATAGCAAATTCATCTCCAGAAATATTCGCATCATGGCCACAACAACAGCAAGCATCATGTTCATCAAGGGATAATTCAATCAAATCATCGAAATCATAACTATGTATAGATTCATGCATATCATTATTTTCTTCCAAAGCAACGGTCATTCTCTCAATAAATTCTTTGACATAGGCATTGTGAGCATAATTTTCATAGCAATATTTAAGTATGTCAAAATTTTCAGATTTGTAGAGAGAAATATCATACTTTTCAATCAAAGAAGCAACTTCATAAGCACCCTTAAAAGCAACAAATTGTTCAATTTGTTCGATATCATAGTAACTGTAAACACCCTTCTCATAAGAAGATAAGATTTCATTATCATTAAACTCACATAGGTAGGGAAGGTATTTTGAGGGTTCTTGGAGCGACAAGTAAAATCACAAATTTCACAAAGATTACAATCATAGCATACCAAACAATTTATTTGATCCCATAAGAGCTTCCCTTTTCCAGACAAACGATGACACACAAAATGAGCATGCTCATCTAAAGATTTTCCCTCAACTAAACTAATTGGGGTTTCAGCATGAGCACATATGGATCGAAGATGATCCAAGTAGAAAACTTTGAGTGGATCCATATCAATAGATGTTTAGCACGAAAAGATGCAAGCAAAATAGAAGGAAAATGGAAACACAAGCAAACATAAGATCGGACGAAAGAAGGGCGAAAGAAAAGGTGGACCTTTTCGAAAATCGTTTTAGAAGTGGGGGAGAGGAAAACGAGAGGCGAATGGCAAATAATGTAATGCGAGGGATGAGAGTTTATGATGGGTACTTGGTATGTCTCAGCTTGGCATAGATCTCCCCGGCAATGGCACCATAAATCCTTCCTGCTACCTCTTGAGGTTGCATTGGTTTTTCCCTTGAAGAGGAAAGGGTGATGCAGCAAAGTAGAATAAGTATTTTCCTCGGTTTTGAGAACCAAGGTATCAATCCAGTAGGAGACAACGCGACAAGCCATTGAATACCCGCACAAACAAACACCAACTCGCACCCAACATGATAAGGGGTTGTCAATCCCTTCACGGTTATTTGCAAAGTGAGATCCGATATAGATGGATAAATGGTAAAGTAATATTTTTGGTATTTTTGGTTTATGGAACGGAAAGTAAAAGATTGCAAAGAAAGTAAATCGGAAACTTATATGATGGAAAATAGACCCGAGGGCCATAGGTTTCACTAGAGACTTCTCTCACGATAGAAATTATTACATTGGTTGAACAAATTATTGGCAAGAAATTGATAGAAAAGCGCAAAGTTATGACGATATCTAAGGCAATGATCATGAATATAGGCATCACGTCTGTGTCAAGTAGAACAAAATGATTCTGCATCTACTACTATTACTCCACACATCGACCGATGATACGTCTCCGTCGTATCTACTTTTCCAAACACTTTTGCCCTTGTTTTGGACTCTAACTTGCATGATTTGAATGGAACTAACCCGGATTGACGCTGTTTTCAGCAGAATTACCATGGTGTTATTTATGTGCGGAAACAAAAGTTCTCGGAATGACCTAAAACTTCACGGAACATCTTTTCGGAAATAATAAAAAATCCCTGCAAAAGATGAAGACCAGGGGGCCCACATCCTAGCCACGAGGGTGGGGGCGCGCCTGCCCCCCTACCTCGTGGGCCCCCTGGAGCTCCACCGACCTCAACTCCAACTCTATATATTCGTGTTCGGAGAGAAAAAAAATCAGGGAGAAGGATTCATCGCGTTTTACGATACGGAGCCGCCGCCAAGCCCTAAAACCTCTCGGGAGGGCTGATCTGGAGTCTGTTCGAGGCTCCAGAGAGGGGAATCTGTTGCCATAGTCATCAACAACCTTCCTCCATCACCAATTTCATGATGCTCACCACCATGCGTGAGTAATTCCATCATAGGCTTGCTGGACGGTGATGGGTTGGATGAGATTTATCATGTAATCGAGTTAGTTTTGTTAGGGTTTGATCCCTAGTATCCACTATGTTCTTAGATTGATGTTGCTATGACTTTGCTATGCTTAATGCTTGTCACTAGGGCCCGAGTGCCATGATTTTAGATCTGAACCTATTATGTTTTCATCAATATATGAGAGTTCTTGATCCTATCTTGCAAGTCTATAGTCACCTCTTATGTGTTATGATCCGTTAACCACGAAGTGACAATAATCGGGATACTTACAGGTGATGACCGTAGTCTGAGGAGTTCATGTATTCACTATGCGTTAATGCTTTGGTCCCGTACTCTATTAAAAGGAGACCTTAATATCCCTTAGTTTCCGCTAGGACCCCACTGCCACGGGAGGGTAGGATAAAAGATGTCATGCAAGTTCTTTTCGATAAGCACGTATGACTATATTCGGAATAAATGCCTACATTACATTGATGAATTAGAGCTAGTTCTGTGTCACCCTAGGTTATGACTGTTACATGATGAATTGCATCCGGCATAATTCTCCATCACTGATCCATTGCCTACGAGCTTTCCATACATTGTTCTTCGCTTATTTACTTTTCCGTTGCTATTGCTATCATCACTACAAAATACCAAAAACACTACTTTTGCTACTGTTACCACTACTATCATATTACTTTGCTACTAAATACTTTGCTGCAGATATTAAGTTTCCAGGTGTGGTTGAATTGACAACTCAGCTGCTAATACTTGAGAATATTCTTTGATTCCCCTTGTGTCGAATCAATAAATTTGGGTTGAATACTCTACCCTCGAAAACTGTTGCGATCCCCTATACTTGTGGGTTATCTAGACTATTTTCTGGCGCCATTGCCGGGGAGCATAGCTCTATTCTTTGAGTCACTTGGGATTTATATCTGCTTATCAATATGAAGAACTTGAGAGATCCAAAAACCAAGATTTATCCCTCAACTACGAGGGGAGGTAAGGAACTACCATCTAGCTCTGCACTTGATTCACCTTCTGTTTTGAGTAAGCTTGCGACACCTAAACCTGCTTCTGCTATTCGTGCTGATATGTCGCATGTTATTGATGATGCCACTTCTGCTATGCATGATACTTATGATGAAACTACTTCTACACTTGATACTATAGTGCCACTTGGTGAATTTCTTGATGAACAACTTGCTAGGGTTAGAGAGAATTAAATTATTGAAACTGATTATATTGAAGATAGTGATGATGAAGACTCTCCCCCTAATACTTACAAATTGCCTGTTGTTCCTGAGGGTTATGTTCTGGATGAAAAATCCGCTAGAGCTATTCTTGCTTGTAATGATAGAAATGATCTTAAGAAATTATTAGCTAAATGGAAGCAGCAATCCTTTACTGCTAGAATGAAACCTGACCCTGCTTTTGCTACTTCACCTATATGTGTTACTGATAAGGATTATGAATTCTCTGTTGATCCTGATATAATTACTTTGGTTGAATCTGATCCTTTTCATGGCTATGAATCTCAAACTGTTGTGGCACATCTTACTAAATTAAATGATATAGCCACCCTATTCACTAATGATGAGAGAACTTGCTACTTTTATATCCTTAAAATATTTCTGTTCTCATTAATGGGTGATGCTAAGATATGGTTTAATTCTCTTGATCCTGGTTGTGTTCGTAGTCCCTAGGATATGATTTATTACTTCTCTGCTAAATATTTCCCTGCTCATAAGAAACAAGCGTCTTTAAGGGATATATATAATTTTGTGCAAATTGAAGAAGAGAGTCTCCCAGAAGCTTGGGGGAGGCTTCTCCAATTACTTAATGCTTTTCCTGATCATCCTCTTAAGAAAAATGAAATACTTGATATCTTTTATAATGGACTAACCGATGCTTCCAGAGATTACCTGGATAGTTCTGTTGGTTCTATTTTCAGGGAAAGAACACCAGATGAAGCTGAAATTCTATTGAATAATATGTTGACAAATGAAAATGATTGGACACTTCCTGAGCCTATTCCTAAACCAACTCTGAAGAAAAGAGGTGTTCTATTTCTCAGTCTTGAAGATATGCAAGAGTCAAAGAAATCTATGAAAGAAAAAGGTATTAAAGTTGAAGATGTTAAGAATTTACCTCCTATTGAAGAAATACACGGTCTTAATTTACCGCCTATTGAAGAAACATATGATCTTAATCCTTCACCTATTGAAGAAACTCATGGTCTTGATAACCCGACACAGGTAGTAAAGGTAAATTCTCTCTATAGATATGATAAAGCTGACATCCCATTTACTAAGTTTGCTAGCCCATGCTTAGATGAGTTTGATAAATTTATGATTAAGCAAGAAGATTTTAATGCTTATTTTGGTAGACAATTGAAATACAATTCAAATATGCTTGAACACTTGGCTGATTAGATGGCTAATGTTTAAGGTGAACTTAAACTTATTAGTAAACATGCTTCTATGGTTACCACTCAAGTAGAACAAGTACTTAAAGCTTAAAATGATTTGCTTAATGAATTGAATAGTAAGAATGATGATTATGCTGTTAGAGTGGCTACTAGAACTGGTAGAATGACTCAGGAACCTTTGTATCCTGAAGGCCACCCTAAGAGAATTGAGCAAGATTCTCAGAGAAATAATATAGATTCACCTAGTCCTTCTAAAAGGAAGAAAATGAAAAATGATAGGACTTTGCATGCTTCTAGTGAACCTATTACTGAAACACCTGAGAATCCAAATGATATTTCTATTTTTGATGCTGAAACACAATCTGGTAATGAACCTGAAACTAGTGATGATGTTAATAAAAATGCTCATGATGATGCTCAACCTAGTAATGATAATGATGTAGAAATTGAACCTAATGTTGATCTTGATAACCCACAATCAAAGAATCAATGTTATGATAAGAAAGACTTTGTTGCTAGGAAACACGAAAAGGAAACAGAACCTTGGGTTCAGAAACCCATGCCTTTTCCTCCCAAACCATCCAAGAAAAAGGATGATGAGGATTTTGAGCGCTTTGCTGAAATGATTAGACCTATCTTTTTCCGTATGTGGTTAACTGATATGCTCAAAATGAATCCTTATGCTAAGTACATGAAAGAAATTGTCACTAATAAAAGAAAGATACTGGAAGCTAAAATTTCCACCATGCTTGCTAATTATACTTCTAAGGGTGGAATACCAAAGAAACTTGGAGATCCAGGAGTACCCACTATACCATCCTCCATTAAAAGAAACTATGTTAAAACTGCTTTATGTGATCTTGGAGCCGGTGTTAGTGTTATGTCTCTCTCTTTATATCGTAGACTTGATTTGAATAAGTTGACACCTACTGAAATATCTTTGCAAATGGCTGATAAATCAACTGCTTGATATGTCTCCACCGTATCTATAATTTTTGATTGCTCCATGCTATATTATCTACTGTTTTGGACATTATTGGGCTTTATTATCCACTTTTATATTATTTTTGGACTAACCTATTAATCGGAGGCCAAGCCCAGAATTGCTGTTTTTTGCCTATTTTAGGGTTCCAAAGAAAAGGAATACCAAACGGAGTCCAAACGGAATAAACCTTCGGGAACGTGATTTTCTCAACGAATAAGACCCAGGAGACTTAGACCCCACATCAAGAAAGGAAATAGGAGGCCACGAGGTAGGGGGCGCGCCCACCCCCACCAGGCGCGCCCTCCACCCTAGTGGGCCCCCTGTTGCTCCACCGACGTACTCCTTCCTCCTATATATATCCATGTACCCCCAAACGATCAGATACGGAGCCAATTCCACCCGCTGTAACTTTCTGTATCCACGAGATCCCATCTTGGGGCCTGTTCCGGAGCTCTAGCGGAGGGGGCATCGATCACGGAGGGCTTCTACATCAACACCATAGCCCCTCCGATGAAGTGTGAGTAGTTTACCTCATACCTACGGGTCCATAGTTATTAGCTAGATGGCTTATTCTCTCTTTTTGGATCTCAATACAATGTTCTCCCCCTCTCTTGTCGAGAACTATTCGATGTAATCTTCTTTTTGCGGTGTGTTTGTTGAGACCGATGAATTGTGGGTTTATGACCAAGTCTATCTATGAATAATATTTGAATCTTCTCTGAATTCTTTTATGTATGATCGGTTATCTTTGCAAGTCTCTTCGAATTATCAGTTTGGTTTGGCCTACTATATTGATCTTTCTTGCAATGGGAGAAGTGCTTAGCTTAGGGCTCAATCTTGCGGTGTCCTTTCCCAGTGACAGTAGGGGCAGCAAGGCACATATTGTATTGTTGCCATCGAGGATAACAAGATGGGGTTTTCTTCATATTGCATGAGTCTATCCCTCTACATCATGTCATCTTGCTTAAGGCGTTACTCCGTTTTAATGTAATACTCTAGATGCATGCTGGATAGCGGTCGATGAGTGGAGTAATAGTAGTAGATGCAGGTAGGAGTCGGTCTACTTGTCTCGGACGTGATGCCTATATACATGATCATACCTAGATATTCTCATAACTATGCTCAATTCTGTCAATTGCTCAACAGTAATTTGTTCACCCACCGTAGAGTACTTATGCTCTCGAGAGAAGCCACTAGTGAAACATATGGCCCTCGGGTCTATCTTTATCATATTTTTCTCCTACTACTTAGTTATTTCCTTTACTATTTACTTTGCCTTTATTTTACTTTGCATCTTTATCACAAAAATACCAAAAATATTATCATATCATACCTATCAGATCTCACTCTCGTAAGTGGCCCAATAGGGATTGACAACCCCTATTTGCGTTGGTTGCGAGGATTTATTTGTTTTGTGCAGGTACGAGGGACTCACGCGTAGCCTCCTACTGGATTTATACCTTGGTTCTCAAAAACTGAGGGAAATACTTACGCTACTTTGCTGCATCATCCCTTCCTCTTCGGGGAAAACCAACGCAGTGCTCAAGAGGTAGCAAGAAGGATTTCTGGCGCCGTTGCCGGGGAGGTCTTTGCAAAAGTCAACATACCAAGTACCCATCACATAGCCTTATCTCCCGCATTACATTATTTGCCATTTGCTTCTCGTTTTCCTCTCCCCCACTTCACCCTTGTCGTTTTATTCGCCCTCTCTCTCTCTATGCCCCTTCTCTTTCGCTATTTGCCTCTTTTGCTTGTTTGCTTGTGTTACCATGTACCTTCCATTTGCTTGCATCTTTGCTTGCTAATAATCTATTGATATGGATCCACTTAAAGTGTTCTACTTGGATCATCTTCGATCCTTATGCGCTTGTGTTGAAACCCCAACTAGCCTAGTTGATGGGAAATCTTTAGATGAGCATGCTCATTTTGTGCGTCATCGTTTGTCTGAAAAAGGGAAGCTCTTATGGTATCATATAAATAGTTTGCTATCCTATGCTTGGAATCTTTGTGAGATTTGTGATTTTACTTGTTGCTCTAAGAACCCTAAAAAACACCTTCCCTACCTATGTGAGTTCAATGATAATGAAATCTTATCTTCTTATGCAAAGGGTGTTTATAGTTACTATGATATCGAACAAATTGAAGAATTTGTCGTTTTTAAGGGTGCTCACGAAGTTGCCTCTTTGATTTAAAAGTATGATTTTACTCTCAATAAATCTGAAAATTCCATCATACTTAAATATTGCAATGAAAACTTTGCTCATAATGTCTATGTCCAAGAATTTATTGAAAGAATGACCATTGCTTTGGAAGAAAATAATGATATGCATGAATCTATAGATAATGAAGATTCCAATGATTTGGTTGAAATATCCCTTGATGAACATGATGCTTGCTATTCTTGTGGCCATGATGCCAATATTTATGAAGATGAATTTGTTATAGTTCCTTATGTTAAACATGAGATCGTTGCTATTGCACCCATACTTGATAGTTCCTTCGATGAAAAGCATGATTGCAATGATGTTATTATAAATTCTCTTAATGTCAATTTTGTTAATGATATGCAAAACCCTAAGCTTGGAGATGCTAGTTTTGCTATGACTACTATTTGTTGCAATGATCATGATTCGGGTGATTCTTCTTTTGATCTTGAAAATTTATTTAAGCCCCATGATGAATATGAGATTGATAATAGTGTTTGCAATATTATTGAAAGTGGGCTTGGAGGAGTGTCCACTTTAGATCCCACATATTTGGAGAATGTTCAATCTTATGAAGTTTTTGATAAAAAGTGGGTTTGGAGAGGTCATGACTCTAGTTAATGTTAGTCCCACTATTTTGGAAGAGTGTCAACTTTGCATGCATGTGGATCGTGTTGAAAATATTTTATGTGATAGCTATTTTGTTGAATTTTCTTATGATCCTAAATATAATTATTATGAGAGAGGAAAATATGGTGGTAGAAATTTTCATGTTACTAAATTACCTCTCGTTATGTTGAGATTGCTATTGTTTCTTTCCACTTCCTTGCATATGCTAGTTTTTGCTTGCGATGATAATTTGTTTGCCTATACGATGCCTATGAGTAGGAAGTATTCTAGACTTAGATGTGTTTGTCACGTGTTTTATGATTCTCTCTTTGTGCTTCAATTCTTGTCTTTCACGTGAGCATCATTGAAATATTATGCCTAGCTAGGGGCGTTAAACGATAGCGTTTGTTGGGAGGCAACCCAATTTTATTTTTATTCCTTGCTTTTTGCTCCTGTTTAGTAATAAATAAATTATCTAGCCTCTGTTTTGGTTGTGTTTTTTGTGTTTAATTAGTGTTTCTGCCAAGTAGAACCGTTGGGAAGACTTGGGGAAAGTCTTGTTGAACTTGCTGTAAAAAACAGAAACTTTAGCGCTCACGAAAGCTGCTTTCATTATTATTTTCCAATTGCTATTTAGTTAATTCTTTTTGAATATGATTAATAGATAAATTCCTCACGTCCAGAAATTTATTTTAGAATTTTTGGGGTTCCAGATCTTGCGCTAGCTACAGATTACTACAGACTGTTCTGTTTTTGACAGATTCTGTTTTTCGTGTGTTGTTTGCTTATTTTCATGAATCTATGGCTAGTAAAATAGTTTATAAACCATAGAGAAGTTGGAATCCATTAGGTATAACACCAATATAAATAAAGAATGAGTTCATTACAGTACCTTGAAGTGGTCTTTTGTTTTCTTTCGCTAACGGAGCTCACGAGATTTTCTACTTTAAGTTTTGTGTTGTGAAGTTTTCAAGTTTTGGGTAAAGATTTGATGGATTATGGAACAAGGAGTGGCAAGAGCCTAAGATTGGGGATGCCCATGGAACCCCCAAGATAATCTAAGTACACCTAAAAGCCAAATCTTGGGGATGCCCCGGAAGGCATCCCCTTTTTCGTCTACTTCTATTGGTAACTTTACTTGGAGCTATATTTTTATTCTCCACATGATACGTGTTTTGCTTGGAGCGTCTTGTATGATTTGAGTCTTTATTTGTTAGTTTACCACAATCATCCTTGCTGTACACACCTTTTGAGAGAGCCATACATGATTTAGAATTTCGTAGAATACTCTATGTGCTTCGCTTATATCTTTTGAGTTATATAATTTTTGCTCTAGTGCTTCACTTATATCTTTTTGAGCACGGTGGTGGATTTGTTTTATAGAAACTATTGATCTCTCATGCTTCACTTAGATTATTTTGAGAGTCTTTAATAGCATGGTAATTTGCTTAAAATCCTAATATGCTTGGTATGCAAGATTAATAATAAAACTTTCTTATGAGTGTGTTGAATAGTATGATAAGTTTGATGCTTGATAATTTTTTTGAGATATGAAGATGGTCATATTAAAGTTGTGCTAGTTGAGTAGTTGTGAATTTGAGAAATACTTGTGTTGAAGTTTGTGATTCCCGTAGCATGCATGTATGGTGAATCGTTATGTGATGAAGTCGGAGCATGATTTATTTTTTGATTGTCTTCCTTATGAGTGGCGGTCGGGGACGAGCGATGGTCTTTTCCTACCAATCTATCCCCCTAGGAGCATGCGCGTAATACTTTGCTTTCATAACTTGTAGATTTTTGCAATAAGTATATGAGTTCTTTATGACTAATGTTGAGTCCATGGATTATACGCACTCTCACCCTTCCACCTTTGCTAGCCTCTCTAATACCACGCACCTTTCGCTGGTATCATACACCCACCATATACCTTCCTCAAAACAGCCACCATACCTACCTATTATGGCATTTCCATAAACATTCCGAGATATATTGCCATGCAACTTTCCACCGTTCCGTTTATTATGACACACTCCATCATTGTCATATTGCTTAGCATGATCATGTAGTTGACATCGTATTCGTGGCAAAGCCACCGTTCATAATTCTTTCATACATGTCACTCATGAGTCATTGCATATCCTGGTACACCGCCGGAGGCATTCATATAGAGTCATATTTTGTTCTAAGTATCGAGTTGTAATTGTTGAGTTGTAAGAAAAATAAAAGTGTGATGATCATCATTATTAGAGCATTGTCCTAGTGAAGAAAGGATGATGGAGACTATGATTCCCCCACAAGTCGGGATGAGACTCCGGATGAAAAATAAAAAAAAGAAAGAAAAGAGGCCATAAAACAAGAGAAAAGTCCCAAATAAAAAAATAAAAAAATGAGAGAAAAAGAGAGAAGGGACAATGCTACTATCCTTTTACCACACTTGTGCTTCAAAGTAGCTCCATGATCTTCATAGTAGAGAGTCTCTCATGTTATCACTTTCATATACTAGTGGGAATTTTTCATTATAGAACTTGGCTTGTGTATTCTAATGATGGGCCTCCTCAAAATGCCCTAGGTCTTCATGAGCAAGCAAGTTGGATGCACACCCACTTAGTTTCTTTTTGAGCTTTCATATACTTACAGCTCTTGTGCATCTGTTGCATGGCAATCCCTACTCACTCACATTGATATCTATAGATGGGCATCGCCATAGCCCGTTGATACGCCTAGTTGATGTGAGACTATCTTCTCCCTTTTTGTCTTCTCCACAACCACCACTCTATTCCACATATAGTGCTATATCCATGGCTCACGCTCAGGTATTGCGTGAAAATTGAAAAAGTTTTAAGAATGTCAAAAGTATGAAACAATTGTTTGGCTTGTCATCGGGGTTGTGCATGATGTAAATATTTTGTGTGGTGAAGATGGAGCATAGCCAGACTATATGATTTTGTAGGGATAACTTTCTTTAGCCATGTTATTTTGAGAAGACATAATTGCTTAGTTAGTATGCCTGAAGTATTATTATTTTTCTGTCAATATGAACTTTTGTCTTGAATCTTTCGGATCTGAATATTCATACCACAATTAAGAAGAATTACATTAAAATTATGCCAAGTAGCGCTCCGCATCAAAAATTCTGTTTTTATCATTTACCTACTCGAGGGCGAGCAAGAGTTAAGCTTGGGGATGCTTGATGTTGGAAATATGCCCTAGAGGCAATAATAAAATGGTTATTATTATATTTATTTGTTCATGATAATTGTCTATTATTCATGCTATAATTGTGTTATCCGGAAATCGTAATACATGTGTGAATACATAGACCACAACACGTCCCTAGTGAGCCTCTAGTTGACTAGCTCGTTGATCAAAAGATAGTCATGGTTTCCTGACTATGGACATTGGATGTCATTGATAACGGGATCACATCATTAGGAGAATGATGTGATGGACAAGACCCAATCCTAAGCATAGCTCAAAGATCGTGTAGTTCGTTTGTTGTAGCTTTTCCGAATGTCAAGTATCATTTCCTTAGACCATGACATTGTGCAACTCCCGGATACCGTAGGAGTGCTTTGGGTGTGCCAAACGTCACAACGTAACTGGGTGACTATAAAGGTACACTACAGGTATCTCCGAAAGTGTCTGTTGGGTTGGCACGAATCGAGACTGGGATTTGTCACTTTGTATGACGGAGAGGTATCTCTGGGCCCACTCGGTAATGCATCATCATAATGAGCTCAATGTGACCAAGTGGTTTATCACGGGATCATGCATTACGGTACGAGTAAAGTGACTTGCCGGTAATGAGATTGAACAAGGTATTGGGATACCGACGATCGAGTCTCGGGAAAGTAACGTACCGATTGACAAAGGGAATTGTATACAGATTGATTGAATCCTCGACATCGTGGTTCATCCAATGAGATCATTGAGGAGCATGTGGGAGCCAACATGGGTATCCATATCCCGCTGTTGGTTATTGACCGGAGAGTCGTCTCGGTCATGTCTGCGTGTCTCCCAAACCCGTAGGGTCTGCACACTTAAGGTTCGGTGACGCTAGGGTTGTTGAGATATTAGTATACGGTAACCCGAAAGTTGTTCGGAGTCCCAGATGAGATCCCGGATGTCATGAGGAGTTCCAGAATGGTCCGGAGGTGAAGATTTATATATAGGAAGTCAAGTTTCGGCCATCGGGAAAGTTCGGGGGTAATCGGTATTGTACCGGGACCACCGGAAGGGTCCCGGGGGTCCACCGAGTGGGGCCACCTATCCCAGAGGGCCCCATGGGCTGAAGTGGGAGGGGAACCAGCCCCTAGTGGGCTGGTGCTCCCCCATGGGCCTCCCACTGCGCCTAGGGTTGGAAACCCTAGGGGTGGGGGCGCCCCACTTGCCTTGGGGGGCAAGCCACCCCCTTGGCCGCCGCCCCCCCTTGGAGATGGCATCTCCTAGGGCCGGCGCCCCCCTAGGGGTCCTATTAATAGTGGGGGAGGGAGGGCAGCCGCACCCTAGCCCTTGGCCTCTCCCTCTCCCTCCCGTGACACTCCTCCGTCTCCCTGTGCTTGGCGAAGCCCTGCTGAGATCACCGTTGCTTCCACCACCACGCCGTCGTGCTGCTGGATCTTCATCAACCTCTCCTTCCCCCTTGCTGGATCAAGTTGGAGGAGATGTCTTCCCAACCATACGTGTGTTGAACGCGGAGGTGCCATCCGTTCGGCTCTAGGTCATTGGTGATTTGGATCACGACGAATACGACTCCATCAACCCCGTTCTCTTGAACGCTTCCGCGCGCGATCTACAAGGGTATGTAGATGCACTCCTATCTCCCTCATTGCTAGATGACTCCATAGATTGATCTTGGTGATGCGTAGAAAATTTTAAAATTCTGCTACGTTCCCCAACAGTGGCATCATGAGCTAGGTCTATGCGTAGTTTCTATGCACGAGTAGAACACAAAGCAGTTGTGGGCGTCGATATTGTCAATTTGCTTGCCGTTACTAGTCTTATCTTGATTCGGCAGAATCGTGGGATGAAGCGGCCCGGACCGACCTTACACGTACGCTTACGTGAGACTGGTTCCACCGATTGACATGCACTAGTTGCATAAGGTGGCTGGCGGGTGTCTGTCTCTCCCACTTTAGTCGGATCGGATTCGATGAAAAGGTTCCTTATGAAGGGTAAATAGAAATTGGCATATCACGTTGTGGTTTTGGCATAGGTAAGAAACGTTCTTGCTAGAAACCTATAGCAGCCATGTAAAAACTTGCAACAACAATTAGAGGATGTCTAACTTGTTTTTGCAGCATGTGCCGTGTGATGTGATATGGCCAAAAGGATGTGATGAATGATATATGTGATGTATGAGATTGATCATGTTCTTGTAATAGGAATCACGACTTGCATGTCGATGAGTATGACAACCGGCAGGAGCCATAGGAGTTGTCTTTATTTATTTATGACCCGTGTGTCAACATAAACGTCATGTAATTACTTTACTTTATTGCTAAAGTGTTAGCCATAGTAGTAGAAGTAATAGATGACGAGACAACTTCAAGAAGACACGATGATGGAGATCATGATGATGGAGATCATGGTGTCATGCCGGTGACAACAATGATCATGGAGCCCCGAGGATGGAGATCAAAAGGAGCAAATGATATTGGCCATATCATGTCAATATTTGATTGCATGTGATGTTTATCATGTTTTATATCTTATTTGCTTAGAACGACGGTAGCTTAAATAAGATGATCCCTCGTAATAATTTCAAGAAAGTGTTCCCACTAACTATGCACCGTTGCGAAGGTTCATTGTTTCGAAGCACCACATGATGATCGGGTGTGATAGATTCTAACGTTCGAATACAACGGGTGTAAGCCAGATTTACACACGCAATACGCTTAGGTTGACTTGACGAGCCTAGCATGTACAGACATGGCCTCAGAACATGGAAGACCGAAAGGTCGAGCATGAGTCGTATAGAAGATACGATCAACATGAAGATGTTCACCGATGTTGACTAGTCCGTCTCACGTGATGATCGGACACGGCCTAGTTGACTCGGATCATGTTTCACTTAGATGACTAGAGGGATGTCTATCTGAGTGGGAGTTCATTGAATAATTTGATTAGATGAACTTAATTATCATGAACTTAGTCTAAAATCTTTACAATATGTCCTGTAGATCAAATGGCCCACGTTGTCCTCAACTTCAACGCGTTGCTAGAGAAAACCAAGCTAAAAGATGATGGCAGCAACTATACGGACTGGGTCCGGAACCTGAGGATCATCCTCATAGCTGCCAAGAAGGATTATGTCCTAGAAGCACCGCTAGGTGACGCACCCATCCCAGAGAACCAAGACGTTATGAACGCTTGGCAGTCACGTGCTGATGATTACTCCCTCGTTCAGTGCGGCATGCTTTACAGCTTAGAACCGGGGCTCCAAAAGCGTTTTGAGAGACACGGAGCATATGAGATGTTCGAAGAGCTGAAAATGGTTTTCCAAGCTCATGCCCGGGTCGAGAGATATGAAGTTTCCGACAAGTTCTTCAGCTGTAAGATGGAGGAAAATAGTTCTGTCAGTGAGCACATACTCAAAATGTCTGGGTTGCATAACCGCTTGACTCAGCTGGGAGTTAATCTCCCGGATGACGCGGTCATTGACAGAATCCTTCAGTCGCTTCCACCGAGCTACAAGAGCTTTGTGATGAACTTCAATATGGAGGGGATGGAAAAGACCATTCTGAAGGAAATATGCCCTAGAGGCAATAATAAAGTTATTATTTATTTCCTTATATCATGATAAATGTTTATTATTCATGCTAGAATTGTATTAACCGAAAACATAATACATGTGTGAATACTTAGACAAACAGAGTGTCACTAGTATGCCTCAACTTGACTAGCTCGTTGATCAAAGATGGTTATGTTTCCTAACCATGAACAAAGAGTTGTTATTTAATTAACGGGATCACATCATTAGGTGAATGATCTGATTGACATGACCCATTCCATTAGCTTAGCACCCGATCGTTTAGTATGTTGCTATTGCTTTCTTCATGACTTATACATGTTCCTATGACTATGAGATTATGCAACTCCCGTTTGCCGGAGGAACACTTTGTGTGCTACCAAACGTCACAACGTAAATGGGTGATTATAAAGGTGCTCTACAGGTGTCTCCAAAGGTACATGTTGGGTTGGCGTATTTCGAGATTAGGATTTGTCACTCCGATTGTCAGAGAGGTATCTCTGGACCCTCTCGGTAATACACATCACATAAGCCTTGCAAGCATTGCAACTAATGAGTTAGTTGTGAGATGATGTATTACAGAACGAGTAAAGAGACTTGCCGGTAACGAGATTGAACTAGGTATGGGATACCGACGATCGAATCTCGGGCAAGTAACATACCGATGACAAAGGGAACAACGTATGTTGTTATGCGGTCTGACCGATAAAGATCTTCGTAGAATATGTAGGAGCCAATATGAGCATCCAGGTTCCGCTATTGGTTATTGACCGAAGACGTGTCTCGGTCATGTCTACATTGTTCTCGAACCCGTAGGGTCCGCACGCTTAAGGTTTCGATGACAGTTATATTATTAGTTTATGAGTTTTGATGTACCGAAGTTAGTTCGGGGTCCCGGATATGATCACGGACATGACGAGGAGTCTCGAAATGGTCGAGACATAAAGATTGATATATTGGACGGCTATATTCGGACACCGGAAGTGTTTCGGGTGATTTCGGAGAAAACCGGAGAGCCGGAGGGTTACCGGAACCCCCCGGGAGAAGTAATGGGCCATATGTGCCTTAGTGGAGAGAGATAGGGGCAGCCAAAGGTGGGCCGCCCGCCTCCTCCCCCCTGGTCCGAATTGGACTAGGAGAGGGGGGCGGCGCCCCCTTTCCCTCTCCCTCCCCACTTCTTTCCCCCTCCTAGTAGGAGTCCTACTCCTACTAGGAGGAGGACTCCTCCTTGGCGCGCCATAGAGGCCGGCCGGCCTCCTCCCCTTGATCCTTTATATACGGGGGCAGGGGGCACCCCTTGACACACAAGTTGATCCATGTCATCATATTCTTAGCCGTGTGCGGTGCCCCCTTCCACCATAGTCCTCGATAATATTGTAGCGGTGCTTAGGCGAAGCCCTGCGACAGTAGAACATCAAGATCGTCACCATGCTGTCGTGCTGACGGAACTCTTCCCCGACACTTTGCTAGATCGGAGTTCGGGGATCGTCATCGAGCTGAACGTGTGCTAGAACTCGGAGGTGCCGTAGTTTCGGTGCTTGATTGGTCGGGCCGTGGAGACGTACGACTACATCAACCAAGTTAACGCTTCCGTTGTCGATCTACAAGGGTACGTAGATCACACTCTCCCCCTCTCGTTGCTATACATCACCATGATCTTGCATGTGCGTAGGAATTTTTTTTAAATTACTACGAAACCCAACACATTCCTGAGGTATATTCAATGCTGAAATCAGCATATCTGGAAATCAAAAAGGAACATCAAGTGTTGATGGTGAATAAAACCACTAAGTTCAAGAAAGGCAAGGGTAAGAAGAACTTCAAGAAGGACAGCAAGGGGGTTGCCGCGCCCGGTAAGCAAGCTGCCGGGAAGAAGCCAAAGAATGGACCCAAGCCCGAGACTGAGTGTTTTTATTGCAAGGGAAGTGGTCACTGGAAGCGGAACTGCCCCAATTACTTAGCGGACAAGAAGGCCGGCAACACTAAAGGTATATGTGATATACATGTAATTGATGTGTACCTTACCAGTACTCATAGTAGCTCCTGGGTATTTGATACCGGTGCGGTTGCTCACATTTGTAACTCAAAGCAGGAGCTGCGGAATAAGCGGAGACTGGCGAAGGACGAGGTGACGATGCGCGTCGGGAATGGTTCCAAGGTCGATGTGATCACCGTCGGCACGCTGCCTCTACATTTACCTACGGGATTAGTTTTAAACCTCAATAATTGTTATTTAGTGCCAACTTTGAGCATGAACATTGTATCAAGATCTCGTTTAATTCGAGATGGCTACACATTTAAATCCGAGAATAATGGTTGTTCTATTTATATGAGAGATATGTTTTATGGTCATGCTCCGCTGGTGAATGGTTTATTCTTAATGAATCTCGAGCATAATGTTACACATATTCATAGTGTGAATACCAAAAGATGTAAGGTTGATAATGATAGTCCCACATACTTGTCGCACCGCCGCCTTGGTCACATAGGTGCCAAACGCATGAAGAAGCTCCATGCCGATGGACTTTTGGAGTCTCTTGATTACGAATCATTTGACACGTGCGAACCATGCCTCATGGGTAAAATTACCAAGACTCCGTTCTCAGGAACAATGGAGCGAGCAACCAACTTATTGGAAATCATACATACTGATGTGTGCGGTCCAATGAGTGTTGAGGCTCGCGGTGGCTATCGTTATGTTCTCACCCTCACTGATGACTTGAGTAGATATGGGTATGTCTACTTAATGAAACACAAGTCTGAGACCTTTGAAAAGTTCAAGGAATTTCAGAGTGAGGTTGAGAATCAACGTGACAGGAAAATCAAGTTCTTGCGATCAGATCGTGGGGGAGAATACTTGAGTCACGAATTTGGCACACATTAAGAAAATGGGGAATAGTTTCACAACTCACGCCGCCTGGAACACCTCAGCGTAATGGTGTGTCCGAATGTCGTGATCGCACTCTATTGGATATGGTGCGATCTATGATGTCTCTTACCGATCTACCGCTGTCATTTTGGGGCTATGCTTTAGAGACTGCCGCGTTCACTTTAAATAGGGCTCCCTCGAAATCCGTTGAGACGACACCGTATGAATTATGGTTTGGGAAGAAACCTAAGCTGTCGTTTCTAAAAGTTTGGGGATGCGATGCTTATGTCAAGAAACTTCAACCTGAAAAGCTCGAACCCAAATCGGAAAAATGCGTCTTCATAGGATACCCTAAAGAAACTATTGGGTATACCTTCTACCTCAGATCCGAAGGCAAGATCTTTGTTGCCAAGAATGGGTCCTTTCTAGAGAAAGAGTTTCTCTCGAAAGAAATAAGTGGGAGGAAAGTAGAACTTGATGAAGTTTTACCTCTTGAACCGGTAAGTGGCACAGCTCAAGAAAATGTTCCTGAGGTGCCTACGCCGACTAGAGAGGAAGTTAATGATGATGATCATGAAACTTCAGATCAATTTGCTACTGAACTTCGTAGGTCCACGAGGACACGTTCCGCACCAGAGTGGTACGGCAACCCTGTCTTGGAAATCATGTTGTTAGACAACGGTGAACCTTCGAACTATGAAGAAGCGATGGCGGGCCTGGATTCCGACAAATGGCTGGAAACCATGAAATCCGAGATAGGATCCATGTATGAAAACGAAGTATGGACTTTGACTGACTTGCCCGATGATCGGCGAGCCATAGAAAATAAATGGATCTTTAAGAAGAAGACAGACGCGGATGGTAATGTGACCATCTATAAAGCTCGGCTTATCGCTAAGGGTTATCGACAAGTTCAAGGGGTTGACTATGATGAGACTTTCTCACCCGTAGCGAAGCTGGAGTCCGTCCGAATCATGTTAGCAATTGCCGCATTCTATGATTATTAGATATGGCAAATGGACGTCAAAACGGCATTCCTTAATGGTTTCCTTAAGGAAGAATTGTATATGATGCAGCCGGAAGGTTTTGTCGATCCTAAGAATGCTGACAAGGTGTGCGAGCTCCAACGCTCGATTTATGGGCTGGTGCAAGCATCTCGGAGTTGGAATATTCGTTTTGGTGAGATGATCAAAGCGTTTGGGTTTACGCAGACTTATGGAGAAGCCTGCATTTACAAGAAAGTGAGTGGGAGCTGTCCTGCATTTACAAGAAAGTGAGTGGGAGCTGTGTAGCATTTCTCGTATTGTATGTGGATGACATACTATTGATGGGAAATGATATAGAATTCTTGGAAAGCATAAAGGCCTACTTGAACAAGTGTTTTTCAATGAAGTATCTTGGAGAAGCTGCTTATATATTAGGCATCAAGATCTATAGAGATAGATTGAGACGCATCATTGGTCTTTCACAGAGTACGTACCTTGACAAGATATTGAAGAAGTTCAAAATGGATCAGTCAAAGAAGGGGTTCTTGCCTTTATTGCAAGGTACGAGATTGAGCACGGCTCAATGCCCGACCACGGCAGAAGATAGAGAAAAGATGAGTGTCGTCCCCTATGCCTCGGCCATAGGGTCTATCATGTATGCTATGCTATGTACCAAACCTGATGTAAACCTTGTCGTAAGTTTGGTAGGAAGGTACCAAAGTAATCCCGGCATGGAACACTGGACAGCGGTCAAGAATATCCTGAAGTACCTGAAAAGGACTAAGGATATGTTTCTCGTTTATGGAGGTGATGAAGAGCTCGTCGTAACAGGTTACGTCGATGCTAGCTTCGACACAGATCTGGATGACTCTAAGTCACAAACCGGATACGTGTATATTTTGAATGGTGGGGCAGTAAGCTGGTGCAGTTGCAAGCAAAGCGTTGTGGCGGGATCTACATGTGAAGCGGAGTACATGGCAGCCTAGGAGGCAGCACAAGAAGCAGTCTGGGTGAAGGAGTTCATTACCGACCTAGGAGTCATACCCAATGCGTCGGGCCCGATGACTCTCTTCTGTGACAACACTGGAGCTATTGCCCTTGCCAAGGAGCCCAGGTTTCACAGGAAGACCAGGCATATCAAGCGTCGCTTCAACTCCATTCGTGAAAGTGTTCAAAATGGAGACATGGAGATTTCTAAAGTACATACGGACCTAAATGTGGCAGATCCGTTAACTAAACCTCTCCCTAGAGCAAAACATGATCAACACCAGAACTGGATGGGTGTTCAATTCCTCACAATGTAACTAGACCATTAACTCTAGTGCAAGTGGGAGACTGTTGGAAATATGCCCTAGAGGCAATAATAAAATGGTTATTATTATATTTCTTTGTTCATGATAATTGTCTATTATTCATGCTATAATTGTGTTATCCGGAAATCGTAATACATGTGTGAATACATAGACCACAACACGTCCCTAGTGAGCCTCTAGTTGACTAGCTCGTTGATCAAAAGATAGTCATGGTTTCCTGACTATGGACATTGGATGTCATTGATAACGGGATCACATCATTAGGAGAATGATGTGATGGACAAGACCCAATCCTAAGCATAGCTCAAAGATCATGTAGTTCATTTGCTGTAGCTTTTCCGAATGTCAAGTATCATTTCCTTAGACCATGAGATTGTGCAACTCCCGGATACCATAGGAGTGCTTTGGGTGTGCCAAACGTCACAACGTAACTGGGTGACTATAAAGGTACACTCCAGGTATCTTCGAAAGTGTCTGTTGGGTTGGCACGAATCGAGACTGGGATTTTTCACTTCGTATGACAGAGAGGTATCTCTGGGCCCACTCGGTAATGCATCATCATAATGAGCTCAATGTGACCAAGTGGTTGATCACGGGATCATGCATTACGGTACGAGTAAAGTGACTTGCCGGTAACGAGATTGAACGAGGTATTGGGATACCGACGATCGAGTCTCGGGCAAGTAACGTACCGATTGACAAAGGGAATTGTAATTGTATACAGATTGATTGAATCCTCGACATCGTGGTTCATCCGATGAGATCTTCGAGGAGCATGTGGGAGCCAACATGGGTATCCAGATCCCGCTGTTGGTTATTGACCGGAGAGTCGTCTCGGTCATGTCTGCGTGTCTCCCGAACCCATAGGGTCTACACACTTAAGGTTCGGTGACGCTAGGGTTGTTGAGATATTAGTATACGGTAACCCAAAAGTTGTTCGGAGTCCCAGATGAGATCCCAGACGTCATGAGGAGTTCCGGAATGGTCCGGAGGTGAAGATTTATATATAGGAAGTCAAGTTTCGGCCATCGGGAAAGTTTCGGGGGTAATCGGTATTGTACCGGGACCACCGGAAGGGTCCCGGGAGTCCACCGGGTGGGGCCACCTATCCCGGAGGTCCCCATGGGCTGAAGTGGGAGGGGAACCAGCCCCTAGTGGGCTGGTGCGCCCCCCATGGGCCTCCCCCTGCGCCTAGGGTTGGAAACCCTAGGGGTGGGGGGCAAGCCACCACCTTGGCCGCCGCCCCCCTTGGAGATGGCATCTCCTAGGGATGGCCCCCCTAGGGGTCCTATAAATAGTGGGGGGAGGGAGGGCAGCCGCACCCTAGCCCCTGGCTTCTCCCTCTCCCTCCCGTGACACTCCTCTGTCTCCCTGTGCTTGGCGAAGCCCTACCGAGATCACTGTTGCTTCCACCGCCATGCCGTCGTGCTGCTGGATCTTCATCAACCTCTCCTTCCCCCTTGCTGGATCAACTTGGAGGAGACGCTTTCCCAACCGTACGTGTGTTGAACGCGGAGGTGCCGCCCGTTCGGCGCTAGGTCATCGGTGATTTGGATCACGACGAGTACGACTCCATCAACCCCGTTCTCTTGAACGCTTCCACGCGCAATCTATAAGGGTATGTAGATGCACTCCTCTCTCCCTTGTTGCTAGATGACTCCATAGATTGATCTCGGTGATGCGTAGAAAATTTTAAAATTCTGCTACGTTCCCCAACACTTGATATGTCTCCAACGTATCTATAATTTTTGATTGCTCCATGCTATATTATTTACTGTTTTGGACATTATTGGGCTTTATTATCCACTTTTATATTATTTTTGGGACTAACCTATTAACCAGAGGCCCAACCCAGAATTGCTGTTTTTTTGCCTGTTTTAGGGTTTCGAAGAAAAGGAATACCAAGCGGAGTCCAAACGGAATGAAACCTTAGGGAACGTGATTTTCTCAATGAATAAGACCCAGGAGACTTGGACCCCGCGTCAAGAAAGGAAACACGAGGCCACGAGGTAGGGGGGGCGTGCCCACCCCCACCAGGTACGCTGTCGGTGTCAAAACCGGCGGATCTCGGGTAGGGGGTCCCGAAATGTGCGTCAAGGCCGGATGGTAATAGGAGACAAGGGACATGATGTTTTTACCCAGGTTCGGGCCCTCTCGATGGAGGTAATACCCTACTCCTGCTTGATTAATATTGATGATATGGGTAGTACAAGAGTAGATCTACCACGAGATCAAGGAGGCTAAACCCTAGAAGCTAGCCTATGGTATGATTGTTGTATATGGAGTTGATGTCCTACGGACTACAACCCTCCGGTTTATATAGACACCGGATAGGGTTAGGGTTACACAGAGTCGGTTACAATGGTAGGAGATCTTGAATATCCGCATCGCCAAGCTTGCCTTCCACGCCAAGGAAAGTCCCATCCGGACACGGGACGAGGTCTTCAATCTTGTATCTTCATAGTCCTGGAGTCCAGCTGAAGGTATAGTCCGGCTACCCGAACACCCCCTAATCCAGGACTGCCTCAGTAGCCCCTGAACCAGGCTTCAATGACGACGAGTCCGGCGCGCAGATTGTCTTTGGCATTGCAAGGCGGGTTCCTCCTCCAAGTCCTTCATAGAAGATTGTAAACACCAAGAGTAGTGTCCGGCTCTGCAAAATAAGTTTCCACATGTTGCCATAGAGAGAATAATATTAACACAAATCAAATCTGCTGACGTATTCCGCAGTGGGTCATCACACTACGGCCAAGTCCTTTACTCGAATCGTTTTTACTTTTCCACCTCAGCACGTTTTGCGAGGCGGTTTCCTTGGCACGTCTTGTCAAAGCAGAGATCGTGTACCCCTTTTACGGGATTCTCATCAATACGGACGTGGGTAACCCAACCACGCCATTTATCACGGCGCTTGGGAGGAAAGCGAGTTTTACTAGGCTGGTGGGGACGCACAACCGCATCCGCCCATATAAGGGGATAAGGATCCACCTTTTTACCTACGCCTTCTTCCTCCTTTGCCTATCCATCTCCTGCGCGCTCGAGCTCCAGCGCCCAAGCCCGCACTTCCCACCTCAACCTTCTCTAGCAATGTCCGGAGCAGGAGGCAAGTGGATGGTCTCCTCCACTACGGAGGGCCAAGTCAAGAAGCTAAGGAAGGCCGGATACCTGTCTAAGGACATCGCGCACCGGCTTCCCGAAAAGGGGCAGCTTCTCCCCACCCCGAGGCCCCATGAGAGGGTAGTATTTCTTCCCCACTTCCTCCGTGGACTGGGTTTTCCACTTCACCCATTTGTCCGGGGGATCATGTTCTACTACGGCTTGGATTTCCATGATCTGGCCCCGAACTTCATCCTCAACATCTCGGCGTTTATCGTCGTGTGCGTGGCTTTCCTCCACGTCCGCCCTCATTTCGGCCTCTGGCTCAAGACCTTCAACGTCAAGCCCAAGGTGGTGCGCGGCAGCCAGGCGGAGTGCGGAGGTGCCATGGCGGGCAAGATGGCCAACGTTCTATGGTTCGAGTGCTCTTTTGTGGAGACCCTAAAGGGGTGGCAATCCGGGTGGTTTTACATCACCGAGCCACGCGATCCGAACTGGATTGCAGCCCCCGAGTTCCGATCCGGACCTCCACGCGGCTTATGTCCTGGAAAGAGATGGGCCTGTCATGGGGTGATGAAAAAGAGGTGACCGGATTGCAAACATGCATCTAGTCCCTGGTGAACAAGCCAATTCGGCTTGTTAATGTAATCCAGGTTATGCTCGTCTGCCGGATCCTCCCGTGCCAACAACGGGATTTTAATCTGTGGGAGTTCGACCCGGCGCAGCACCAAACCCTTAGCAGGCTCTTCGACACGACGTACGAAGATGCCTGGAAGGTGCTATTCAAGGGCGCTGAGGCTCCTGCATCCGCTTCCGAGGACGGCGGATACAGCTCGCAGCGTCACGCTAGCGAGGTAAGCTATCTTCACCTTTTACAGGATGTTAAGCTTTTCTTCATAGTTTGACTCTATGCGGGATCTAAACTCCCTTACCTTTGACAGGCTTGGCGGACGATATCCGGACCGATTAACTGTCCGGCTCCGCTGCCCGAAGACCCAGCCCCTGCTCTACTGGTGAAGCTACTGGTTCCGGCGCCTTATGTGGTGCTGGAGAAGAAGGCCAAGAAGAAGACCATAGGGACTCGAAAGAGAGCCCGTAACGTGGTGGTGTCGGACTCGTCATCCGACGAGTCCGAGACGCCCTCTTCCCGTGAAAACGAGGAGGAGGAAGAAGAAAACTCTCCCCCCAGCGGAGGGAGGAGAGAAGAGGAAGGCCGCCCCAACGGGGGAGGCCGAGGGGTCTAGGAAAAGGAAGACCCCTCCGCCGGACTACTCCCCCGACGCCGAAGAGGGCGAACAGGAGTGGCCAAACAGGGCCAAGCGTCCGACCATGCTCCTTTGTTGCACAGCTTTCCCTAATGTCGAACGTAATTATGCAGCCCACCCCGGGCCGAATTCAACGAATCGTCGGGCGGCTCCCTGGACTCATCGGACATGAACTCAGTTCCGCCCGCTATCTCCCCCCGCACTGCAGACGACACCGAAGTGGCGTCGCGACAAGCTCCGGGGCAGGAGGAGGTGGTCCCAGAGGAGCCGCGAGGCAACTTCCCGGACTCCAGGAGTGAAGGGGATAAGGCCCCCCAGGGCTCCAAGTCCGGCTTTGTGCCGGACACCGCGCCGGAATCTTCCACAGTTCCGGACCGCGGTAGGCGAACTCCTTCCAAGAGGAGCAAGCCCTCTGAGCCGGCGGCCTCCGTCCAACTGGAGGTGCCGGACAATCTGCTGGAGGTGCTTGACGGCGCCTCCATCGATGAGGGGCACCGTACTATTATGAGTACGGTGATCCAGAAGGTTCGGTCCGCCAAGAGCGGACTGACTGAAGCTTGCACTAGCCTTCTAACAGGCTTCGAGGTAAGTAAAAATATGTAAAAATATTGCTGCATAGACAGTAGCCCCTGATGCTCTGTTTGGCGTTCAGAAAGAAAGGCCGAATAGAGGATCTATTAAATATCGCAGGAGTCTAACAAAAGAGAGTCAATATGCGTATGCAGGCTTCGCTGCTATCCACCGCCGCACTGACTACGGAGGTGGGTGTCCTGAAGCAGGACCTCGAGCGGACCGAGCAAGAGCTCGGCCTTGCCAAGCGGCGGCTCGAGGAGAAAGAAGGTAAGAAATACCTTACAGAAAAAGTGCCTATAAAAAGGCGTGATTGCAAAAAAGATAACAGGATTGTACTGCTTATTGTAGGGGCCACGACTGAAGTGGCGACCCTTAAGCAGGCGCTGTCTGAGGCCGAAAAGAAAACGGCCGTGGAGCGCACCGAGCGAGACAGACTTGGGGCTCAGCTCGGCGAGGTGCAGCAAGAGCTTCAGGCTCTCATGAAAAAACATGAGAGTTTGGAGCTTGAGTCAAAGGCGCAAGCATCCGAGCTCGCGACGGCCCTTGAGACTGCCAAGTCTGCCAAGGCCGAAGCCCAAAAGGCCCTCCGAGAGTTGGAGGAGATGAGGAAGATAGCAGCGGGTAAGGCATTCTTTATGCAAAGCAGAAATATAAAAGTAAACTACTTGTTACTTACCCGAATCCGGAGCTCTCCAGGGGCATTAGCAGATCTTCCCCGCAGCGTATCCGCCGCCGCCGCATTCTACCAAGCTGAAGAGGGCAGCTCGACGGAGAAGGTGTTCTGGTCTCAGTATTCTGAAGCCGGACACCCTGTGCCTTTGAGTGACCAGCTGAAACAGTTGGTCGAGCTCCACAAGGCGGCCGAACAAGCCATGAAGGGCTTCATAGTTCGGCTGTGGCCTGGAAAGGCCCTCCCTGGGAGCTATTTCGGGCTGGTGCGGCGGCTGGTGGAGGCATGTCCGAGGCTCGAGGTCATCAAGCGCTCCGTCTGCATCGAAGGTGCCCGTCGGGCCCTTGCCCGTGCAAAGGTGCACTGGGGTAAGCTGGACGGTGAGAAGCTTGTGAAGGACGGGCCGCCACCGGGGAAGGAGCATCGCAAGCCCGAGAACTACTACAAGGATGTTCTTGCAGGTGCCCGCCTTGTGGCGGATGAATGTACCAAGGATGTGATTTTTGAATGAACTCGCTCGTGTTTATCCTGTGCGCTGAAAACTTGTTCATATGCGCTAAGCAATGCTTATTGAATTTAAAATATTACTTTCTGTGCGGCCGTTTATCAAAAATTGAGAGATGGCCAGTCGTCAGCTTCTGCCCCCATGCCACTAGTGCTGGGGTGTTCGGGATAAACCTGAGCGCTCTTTTTCCCATAGTTGGGTCCTTCGAGGGAGGCGCTCAGCACAACGAACCAGGCAATCGGACTATAATGCTTGAACACTCTCACTTATCCATAGAACTCTATAATTTTAAATTTCAGTGAAGCCCCTAGTTCGGAAGACCGAGTTCGGGGCGCTATCCACGCCTTGGCCGGACAAAGCCAGCTCCTCGCTCGAAGCGGCATAAGTCTTTAGGGACTCGAAAAACCTCTCGAACAGCGACCGGTCTCTCGCCTCATCATGACAGTCAGTTTTAGCTTTCTCCACTGAGGTGCTTAACCCAGCTGAACCGGGGCACAATCGCAATGGTTCTCCTAGTGCTACCTTAGCCGATATAGCGGAACGTAAGGCACCAAAACATAGGAGCCGGGCAAACCCAACTATTGACCCAAATCATGATTCGGAGCCGATGCATATAGTGCTATAAGTTCGGGGTGTTGCACTTGTGAAAGTGTACGGACTTCTCACACCATAATGAGGGGTACTGAAGCCCTTGGCGTGTTTGCCGTACCATGGTGTATGGGTGCAATCATGTCATTTAATAAACATATATGCGAAAAGAGGATAATGCAAAAAATAGACAAAAAGCTATACATTGTTTATAGAGAGGCTATTTATCAAAGCCGAACGATATAAATAGTGCGATAAGAAAAAAGATATTGGACTGTTTAACATGTCCTGACCAGGGGCAGGCCGCGGAATTGTATTCAAAACAGGTATACTGCTCGTAACAGAGACCACCTGGGAGTTCTATAATGCGGCATGGCTTGTCTGCCTCCCTGGATCTTGCATCGTTTGTGCGGCAGTCGAATTGCCGAACAGGTCGTCTGAAGTATGGAGTCCTGAAAGTAAGAAAAAATTAAAAAAAAATCCGGCAGCCCCTAGTACGTTTAAGCCGTATTTTGGGCGTGCCGTTATTGTGCCCCTTCCCCTGTGCCCATGGTATTTCAAGGGCGTAGTTATGTACGCGAGGCACTGGTTTCGCTATGTCGTGAGAGCTGGGGTTGGGGCCGCATTGCTACGCTTGCTCAGAGCGTGCCAGGTGGTCCTGCTATGGATTACTCCGGGCGCGCTTGGCAGTGTCTGGCTCTTTAACGGCCGGACTAGAGAATTGCCTAAGAAGGCTACCTTGTACTTCCGCTGCGAGAGCCGCCGTGTGCTCCTCCGTACGGAGGGAGCGTTCGGTGTTTCCGTTGACCGTGATTACTCCTCAAGGGCCTGGCATCTTGAGCTTGAGATATGCATAGTGCGGCACCGCATTGAACTTTGCGAATGCGGTTCGTCCGAGCAGGGCGTGATAGCCACTGCGAAACGGGACTATATCGAAGATTAACTCTTCGCTTCGGAAATTGTATGGGGATCCGAAGACCATGTCAAGTGTTACTGAGCCTGTACAGTTGGCTTCTACACCTGGTATAACGCCTTTAAAGGTCGTTTTTGTGGGCTTAATCCTTGACGGATCTATGCCCATTTTCTGCACTATATCCTGGTAAAGCAGGTTCAGGCTACTGCGGCCGTCCATGAGGACTCTTGTGAGATGAAATCCGTTGATGATTGGGTCGAGAACCAATGCCGCGAAGCCGCCATGACGGATGCTAGTGGGATGGTCCCTTCGATCAAAAGTGATCGGGCAGGAGGACCATGGGTTGAACTTTGGGGCGACTGGCTCCATTGCACTCCCATAGCGCACGCTTCCGCTCCCTCTTGGGAATGTGGGTTGCGTATATCATGTTCACCGTCCGCACTTGTGGGGGAAAACCCTTCTGTCCATTGTTGTTGGGCGGCCTGGGCTCCTCGTCGTCGTCGCTGTGCAGCCCCTTGTCTTTGTTTTCAGCTCTTAACTTGCCTGCCTGCTTGAACACTCAACAATCCCTGTTAGTGTGATTGGCTGGCCTTTCGGGGGTGCCATGTATCTGGCACAAGCGGTCGAGTATTCGGTCCAAACTAGACAGGCCCTGAGTATTCTTTTTGAATGGATTTTTCCGCTGACCGGATTTATAGCCTCTGAATCCGGCATTGACTGCCGTGTCTTCATTGTTGTCGCTGCTAACGCGGCGTTTTTGCTTATTCTGACGTGTCCTGCCACTTTTGTCCTTGGTATCCGAATTACCAGGGTTCTTTGATAAGTTGTTACTGCGAGCTAGCCAGCTGTCTTCTCCCACGCAAAAGCGGGTCATGAGTGTCATGAGGGCTGCCATAGATTTCGGCTTTTCCTGTCCCAGGTGCCGGGCAAGCCACTCATCGCGGATGTTATGCTTGAAGGCTGCTAGGGCCTCTGCGTCCGGACAGTCGACTATCTGGTTTTTCTTTGTTAGGAACCATGTCCAGAATTGCCTGGCCGATTCCTCTGGCTGCTGAATTATGTGGCTTAAGTCGTCGGCATCCGGTGGTCGCACGTAAGTGCCCTGTAAGTTGTCGAGGAATGCGGTTTCCAGGTCCTCCCAAGAACCGATTGAGTCTGCTGGCAAGCTATTAAGCCAATGTCGGGCCGGTCCTTTAAGTTTGAGCGGGAGGTATTTGATGGCGTGTAGATCATCGCCGCGTGCCATGTGGATGTGAAGGAGATAATCCTCGATCCATACCGCTGGATCTATTGTGCCATCGTATGATTCGATGTTTACGGGTTTGAAACCCTCTGGGATTTTATGATCCATTACTTCATCCGTGAAGCATAGCGGGTGTGCAGCGCCTCTGTACTGGGCTATATCACGACGCAGCTCGGAAGAGCTATGTCTGTTGTGTTCGGCCCGGCCGGATTTGTTGTATCCGGAGTGATGATCATCGTCATGTGCCGTAGGGCGCCTGCGCGCTCCGTAGATCGATCTTGTTTGTCTTGCCTTATCCTCCAGTACGTCTCGCAGGTCTGGCGCATTTTCCCGTGCCTTAGTTACACGGCGTCGGGGCATGGCTTGGGTGGAGGGCCGAGAGGCCTCTCTGTCGCGGCCGCGAGGTGGCCGGTCTACCATGTCGTGCGCTAGTGATGTAGGTGCTTCCTCCTCTGATCGGGGTAGCAGCCTGCGCTTTGGGTAACTCTTGGAGGGGCGTTCGAGTTCATACTCTTCGGCCGCAAGGACTTCAGTCCATCTGTCAGCTAGCAAATCTTGGTCAGCTCTAAGCTATTGCTGCTTTTTCTTGAGGCTGCTTGCCGTGGCTAAAAGCCTGCATTCGAAACGCTCTTGTTCGGCGGGGTCTGATGGTACGACGAATACATCGTCATCGAGGCTTGCCTCGCCTTCGGAGGGAGGCATATAGTTATCATCCTCGACCTCTCGGTCTGCCGCTCTCTCATGAGGGCTGGCTTCTCCATCTTCCTGGGCCGAATATTGCTGGGGTGGGTGTTCTTCGGTGCTATCCGGGGTAGTATTATCTCCCATGCCGGAATCACTGTTTTTGCTTTGGCGGTATTTAGAGCGGCGCCGCTGACACCGGCGCTTTGGCTGTTTCTTGGAGGTGTCATCCCTCGTTGTTCCATCGCCATCTCCATCTTTTGGAGTACCCACCATATATATGTCATATGACGAGGTGGCCTTCCAGCGCCCTACAGGCGCTGGTTCCTGTTCGTCTCCTACATCGTCGTCCATACCGTCGATGTCTTCGGAGCCGAAGTCAAGCATGTCGGTTAAATCTTCGACAGTGGCTACAAAGTGGGTGGTGTGTGGGCTTTGAAATTCTTCATCGTCCGTATCCCATCCTCGCTGACCGTAATCCGGCCAGGGCTCTCCTGATAAAGAGAGAGACTTGAGAGAATTTAGGATGTCGCCAAAAGGTGAGTGCTGAAAGATGTCCGTGGCGGTGAACTCCATTATCGGCGCCCAATCGGATTCGATTGGCAGGGGCGCGGGGGGTTCGGAGTCCGGGGAGGAGTCCGGATCCTCGGAGTCACGGGTCATGCAGAGTGCGGGGCTGGCATTCGGCTCAATCGCCTTTGAGATCGCAGCCCCCGAGGTGACGTCCAACCGCTCATCCTCGATTGGCGCAATAGGCTCCGTGTTAGGGGTCAGAACCGGTGCGTGTGCGGCCTCCAGGACACTGTCCGGAGGCAGAGCTAGATCATGCCCCTCGAGATAGTGCGGCGCGCTTGGCCGTGGCTCGAACCCGTCGAAGATCAAGTCTCTGCGGATGTCAGCCGTGTAGTTTAAGCTTCCAAACCTGACTTGATGGCCAGGGGCGTAGCTTTCGATCTGCTCCAGGTGGCCAAGCGAATTGGCCCGCAGTGCGAAGCCGCCGAAGACGAAGATCTGTCCGGGGAGAAAAGTCTCACCCTGGACCTCATCATTGCTGATGATCAAGGGAGCCATCGGGCCTAAAGGCGACGACACAGAGGAACTCTCAATGAAAGCACCAATGTCGGTGTCAAAACCGGCGGATCTCGGGTAGGGGGTCCCGAACTGTGCGTCAAGGCCGGATGGTAACAGGAGACAAGGGACACGATGTTTTTACCGAGGTTCGGGCCCTCTCAATGGAGGTAATACCCTACTCCTGCTTGATTAATATTGATGATATGGGTAGTACAAGAGTAGATCTACCACGAGATCAAGGAGGCTAAACCCTAGAAGCTAGCCTATGGTATCATTGTTGTATATGGAGTTGATGTCCTACGGACTACAACCCTCCGGTTTATATGGACACCGGATAGGGTTAGGGTTACATAGAGTCGGTTACAATGGTAGGAGATCTTGAATATACGCATCGCCAAGCTTGCCTTCCACGCCAAGGAAATTCCCATCCGGACACGGGACGAGGTCTTCAATCCTGTATCTTCATAGTCCTGGAGTCCGGCTGAAGGTATAGTCCAGCTACCCGAACACCCCCTAATCCAGGACTCCCTCACACGCCCTCCACCCTCGTGGTCCCCCTGTTGCTCCACCGACGTACTCCTTCCTCCTATATATATATCCACATACCCCCAAACGATCAGATACGGAGCCAAAACCCTAATTCCACCGCCGTAACTTTCTGTATCCACGAGATCCCATCTTGGGGCCTATTCCGGAGCTCCGCCGGAGGGGGCATCGATTACGGAGGGCTTCTACATCAACACCATAGCCCCTCTGATGAAGTGTGAGTAGTTTACCTCAGACCTACAGGTCCATAGTTATTAGCTAGATGGCTTCTTCTCTCTTTTTGGATCTCAATATCAAACGGAGTCCAAACGGAATAAAACCTTCGGGAACGTGATTTTCTCACCGAACGTGATCCAGGAGACTTGGACCCTATGCCAAGGAACAAAAGAGGCGGTCACGAGGGTGCCCCCCCCCCTAGGGCGCGCCCCCTGCCTCGTGGGCCCCTCGAAGCTCCACCGACGTACTCCTTCCTCCTATATATACATACGTACCCCCAAATGATCAGAAGAGGAGCCAAAAACCTAATTCCACCGCCGCAACTTTCTGTATCCACGAGATCCCATCTTGGGGCCTATTCCGGAGCTCCGCCGAAAGAGGGCCGTCATCACGGAGGGCTTCTACATCATCATAGCCTCTCCGATGAAGTGTGAGTAGTTTACCTCAGACCTTTGGGCCCATAGTTAGTAGCTAGATGGCTTCTTCTCTCTTTTTGGATCTCAATACAAAGTTCTCCCCCTCTCTTGTGGAGATCTATTCGATGTAATCTTCTTTTTGTGGTGTGTTTGTTGAGACCAATGAATTGTGGGTTTATGATCAAGTCTATCTATGAATAATATTTGAATCTTCTATGAATTCTTTTATGTATGGTTGGTTATCTTTGCAAGTCTCTTCGAATTATCGGTTTGGTTTGGCCTACTAGATTGTTCTTTCTTGCAATGGGAGAAGTGCTTAGCTTTGGGTTCAATCTTGCGGTGTCCTTTCCCAGTGACAGTAGGGGCAGCAAGGCACGTATTGTATTGTTGCCATCGAGGATAACAAGATGGGGTTTTCTTCATATTGCATGAGTCTATCCCTCTACATCATGTCATCTTGCTTAAGGCGTTACTCTGTTTTTAACTTAATACTCTAGATGCATGCTGGATAGCAGTCGATGAGTGGAGTAATAGTAGTAGATGCAGGCAGGAGTCGGTCTACTTGTCTCGGACGTGATGCCTATATACATGATCATACCTAGATATTCTCATAACTATGCTCAATTCTGTCAATTGCTCAACAGTAATTTGTTCACCCACTGTAGAATACTGATGCTCTCGAGAGAAGCCACTAGTGAAACCTATGGCCCCCGGGTCTATCTTTATCATATTGTTCTCCTACTACTTAGTTATTTTCTCTACTATTTACTTTGCCTTTATTTTACTTTGCATCTTTATCACAAAAATACCAAAAATATTATCTTATCATATCTATCAGATCTCACTCTCGTAAGTGGCCCTATAGGGATTGACAACCCCTATTTGCGTTGGTTGCGAGGATTTATTTGTTTTGTGCAGGTACGAGGGACTCGCGCGTAGCCTCCTATTGGATTGATACCTTGGTTCTCAAAAACTGAGGGAAATACTTACGCTACTTTGCTGCATCATCCCTTCCTCTTTGGCGAAAACCAACGCAGTGCGCAAGAGGTAGCACTGCTATACCTGTCGGTATTTGTGAGGATGTGCCTGTTGTGGTTGCAAACGTTACTATTTTAACGGACTTTGTTATTCTTGATATTCCCGAGGACGATAGTATGTCTATTATTCTTGGAAGACCCTTTTTGAATACTGCAGGGGCTGTTATTGATTGCACCAAAGGAAATGTCACTTTTCATGTTAATGGTAATGAGCATACGGTACACTTTTCGAGGAAACAACCTCAAGTCCACAGTATCAATTCTATTGGAAAAATTCCATTGATTATTTTTTGAGGTTTTGAATTTCCCCTTCCTACTGTTAAGAAGAAATATGATATTCTTATTGTTGGGGATGTGCATATCCCCGTTGAGGTAACATAGACTTATTCGAAATTTCTTCGGTTCCATGTTATTCGGAATGAGTTCGTTAACAAGACTTGATCAACCTTATTAGTGGATTCCTTTTGATGAGCATGAGATGGATGAAACTAGAAGGCACAACCTTTTATACCCCGCTTTTACTTTCTGTTATTTATATAAAATAAAATAAAAATAGTATTTCTATCTGTTATCTGAATTATCCATGCAATATAAAAATACCCCGAAAATAAAAGTTCTCTAAATGCCCTGAAATTTAAATATGATTTTTTCTAGAATATTTGAGAATATTTGGCACTGAGAACACAGCAGGAGGAGCTGGCACCTGGCCACAAGGGTCAGGGGCGCTCCCTACCCCTGGGCGCGCCCCCTGCCTCGTGGGCCCACGGTGGCCCTCCTCCACTTATCCTTGCACCCACACACTCCTTCTTCCTCCCACAAGCACGAATATCCAGCTCAAACTCGAGTCCAAGCTCATTTTGCTGCCATTTTCGATCTCCTTGCTCAAAGCACCTCTCACAAAACTGCTTGGGGAGATTGTTCCTTGGTATGTGACTCCTCCATTGGTCCAATTAGTTTTTGTTCTAGTGCTTTATTCATTGAAAATTTGTGCTTCCTAGGTGACCATGTTCTTGAGCTTGCATGTCAAATTTATATGGTTCCAAGTAGTTTTGATGCATGATATAGGCTCTAGGAACTTGTAGGAGTAGTTGCTATCAATATTACTGAGTTTGGCTTACTTTTATTTTGAAGTTACTAAAAATTTCAGAATTTTTCAGAGGAAGAAATATGCTTAGGAAAATGTACCAAGGTGGTTCTTCAAGGAAGCAAGGGCCCAGGCTTGCAATGCATGATGCTGATGAAGAGCCACCAAGAGACGCTCCAGTGCGTCCTTGTGAATTGCCTTCGGAAAATTTTATGAATCGAGCGGGAATTAAGGAAGAATTTAACGCATTTTTGCGTAACGCTGATCTTGTGAGCTTCGAGGAAGAAAAGTGCCGCCAGTACCACTATCTCACCAGTACCTTTGTCAGGAGGTTTGAATTTTCATCTTCACGTAATTCTCCAACTGTCCTGTTTGATCTGTATGAAAAATCTTATACTATGGACTTAGAGGATTTTACCACTGCCTGCAAACTTCCACAATGGGGTAGTGCTAGTGAACCCCGCAAATCTGAATTTAGAGATTTTCTTGCTAGCATAACTGTGGGGGAATCTAGAGATATAACACAATCTACCATAGGGAGCATTCACTTTCCTGCTATACATTATTTTGCTCTCTTCATAGGTAGGTGCATAAATGGTAAAGATGAAGCATGTCAGATGTGTGTCCCTGACCTCAGTATTATTAGGAGTTCTGTGTTAGGAGACAAATCCTATAATTTGGGAGCCATTTTTGCACGTAGGTTGCATAATAATATATTTAATGGAGATTTCTTCGGTGGAATTTATGCAACCCGCTTAGCTGATTTTCTCGGTGTGACCATACGTGAGGATGATATTGAATTGCCTCCCGCTTACCTAGATTTTAATGCTATGGTTCACCACCAGTTTGTTGAGAGGAGTGAATCACCTCTCCAGTATCGACTAATCTTTGACAGACGGCGTGTTGTCCGTATTACTCCCCCTGCTCCTGCCTTCTTTGATTATCAGGCAAAAGGAAGATACGTTATTACCAAAGAGGAGCCAGATGAGTACGAGAGGAGGGCGGAGGCCGCTCGCCGTCACACTGCAGCTCAGGAGGCAATAGTTGCTACATCGCAGTACGACCCCAACTATTATTATGGATATCCGCCAGGCCAACCGTGGCCATAGACCAACTTAGGACAAAAGCCTAAGCTTGGGGGAGTACGTATTTCTCACCGACATTACATTCATGTTCACACACTCATTGCTAGATGTAGGTGCTCATACTTTTTCATTGTATCATCCATGCTAGTTTATTTTCCTTTTTATGCTTTCTTCTTGTGTGTTTAATAAACCTTAAGTAAAACCAAAAAAAAATAGTTCTAGCTTTTAATTAGTTTACTTTCCATGCTTGTAGAAGTAATTAAGAATAAAACCCAAAAATATTTCCTTTTCTTCTTTTGCTTGTTGGGAGCTTTCCTGTGTAAATAGTTTTATTTCCTTTCTTTTCCTCGGGGGTCGATAGGAGAAGACCATGATTAAATTGTTGAAGTGGCTCTTATATGCATAATTGTTGATCTGACAAAAGAGCCCATATTGCCTTGTCTTCTCCTACTTATTGAATGCTTGCAGATTCCAGCTTAGTCCAATGCACGCACACTCTTAATATTATTCACATCATTCGGTCATGCAAGTGAAAGGCAATTATGACGATATATGATGGACTGATTGAGATGAGAAAAGCTGGTATGAACTCGACCTCTTTTGTTTTTTGTAAATATGATTAGTTCGTCATTCCTAATTCATTCTATTATGAATAAACATGCTTGCAATGACAACTAGAGATCATAGTTTCTTGTGCCATGCTTGATTAGCTAGGAGCTTATAATGGTTTACCTTGCGTGCCAACATGCTATTAAAATGGTTGTGATGTGGTATGATAGGGTGGTATCCTCCTCTGGATGATTTAAGTGACTTGACTTGGCGCATGTTCACGCATGTATTTGAAACAAAATCAACATAGCCTTCACAATATTTATGTTCATGGTGGATTATATCCTACTCATGCTTGCATTTGGTGTTGATTAATTTTAATGCATGTTCATGACTGTTGTCGCTCTCTAGCTGGTCGCTTCCCAGTCTTTTGCTAGCCTTCACCTGTACTAAGCGGGAATACTGCTTGTACATCCAACTCCATAAACCCCAAAGTTATTCCATATGAGTCCACCATAACTACCTATATACGGTATCTACCTGCCATTCCAAATAATTTGTATGTGCCAAACTCTAAACCTTCAAAAAAATATCCTGTTTTGTATACTCAAATAGCTCATGTATCAACTAGGGTTGTCCGTATCTTCCATGTTAGGTGGGTTATTCTCAAGATGAGTGGACTCCGCTCCTCACTCACGAGAAAATGGCTGGTCACCGAGATGCCCAGTCCCAAGCTTTATGCAAACTAAATCAAAATAATTACAAACAAAACTCCCCCTAGGACTCTTGTTAGTTGGAGGCACTCGCGTTGTTTCGAGCAAGCCATGGATTGATGCTTGTTGGTGGAGGGGGGTATAAACTTTACCATTCTGTTTGGGAACCGCCTATAATGTGTGTAGCATGGAAGATATCACCATCTCTTGGTTGTTATGTTGACAATGAAAGTATACCGCTCAAATATTATTCACCTCTATTTCAAAACCGAGCTCTGGCACCTCTACAAATCCCTGCTTCCCTCTGTGAAGGGCCTATCTATTTACTTTCATGTTCAGTCATCATCCTGTTATTAAAAAGCACCAGTTGGAGAGCACTTCTATCATTTGCATTCATTATTGTTAGTTTACATTGAGTATGACTAGACTGGATCTCTTTTACCATGAATTACAATGTCTAGTCAGTCCTTGATCTTTAAAGGTGCTCTGCATTTATATTTTGCGGTCTCAGAAAGGGCTAACGAGATACCATCTTGTTATATCATATTATGATTATTTTGAGAAAGTGTTGTCATCCGAGATTTATTATTATTGCTCGCTAGTTGATTATGCCATTGATATGAGTAAACATGAGACCTATGCGTTATTGTGAATATGGTTAGTTCATAATCTTTGCTGAAAACTTGAATGTTGGCTTTACATATTTACAACAACAAGAGCAAACAGAGTTTGTAAAAGTTTTTCTTTATCACTTTCGGTTTATCAACTGAATTGCTTGAGGACAAGCAAAGGTTTAAGCTTGGGGGAGTTGATACGTCTCCGTCGTATCTACTTTTCCAAACACTTTTGCCCTTGTTTTGGACTCTAACTTGCATGGTTTGAATGGAACTAACCCGGACTGATGCTGTTCTCAGCAGAATTACCATAGTGTTATTTATGTGCAGAAACAAAAGTTCTCGGAATGACCTAAAACTTCACAGAACATCTTTTCGAAAATAATAAAAAATCCCTGCAAAAGATGAAGACAAGTGGGCCCACACCCTAGCCACGAGGGTGGGGGCGCGCCTGCCCCCCTAGGGCGCGTCCCCCTACCTCGTGGGCCCCCTAGAGCTCCTCCGACCTCAACTCCAACTCTATATATTCGTGTTCGGAGAGAGAAAAATTAGGGAGAAGGATTCATCGCGTTTTACGATACGGAGTCGCCGCCAAGCCCTAAAACCTCTCGGGAGTGCTGATCTGGAGTCCGTTCGGGGCTCCGGAGAGGGGAATCCGTCGCCATCGTCATCATCAACCTTCATCCATCACCAATTTCATGATGCTCACCTCCGTGCGTGAGTAATTCCATCGTAGGCTTGCTGGACGGTGATGGGTTGGATGAGATTTATCATGTAATCGAGTTAGTTTTGTTAGGGTTTGATCCCTAGTATCCACTATGTTATGAGATTGATGTTGCTATGACTTTGCTATGCTTAATGCTTGTTACTAGGGCCCGGTGCCATGATTTCAGATCTGAACCTATTATGTTTTCATCAATATATGAGAGTTCTTGATCCTATCTTGCAAGTCTATAGTCACCTATTATGTGTTATGATCCGTTAACCCCGAAGTGACAATAATCGGGATACTTATCGGTGATGACCGTAGTTTGAGGAGTTCATGTATTCACTATGTGTTAATGCTTTGGTCCGGTACTCTATTAAAAGGAGGCCTTAATATCCCTTAATTTCCGCTAGGACCCCGCTGCCACGGGAGGGTAGGACAAAAGATGTCATGCAAGTTCTTTTCCATAAGCATGTATGACTATATTCGGAAGACATGCCTACATTACATTGATGAATTGGAGCTAGTTCTGTGTCACCCTAGGTTATGACTGTTACATGATGAACCGCATTTGGCATAATTCTCCATCACTGATCCATTGCCTACGAGCTTTCTATATATTATTCTTCGCGTATTTACTTTTCCGTTGCTATTGCTATCGTCACTACAAAATACCAAAAACACTACTTTTGCTACTGTTACCTTTTGCTACCGTTACCACTACTATCATATTACTTTGCAACTAAATACTTTGCTGCAGATATTAAGTTTCCTGGTGTGGTTGAATTGACAACTCAGCTGCTAATACTTGAGAATATTCTTTGGCTCCCCTTGTGTCGAATCAATAAATTTGGGTTGAATACTCTACCCTCGAAAATTGTTGCGATCCCCTATACTTGTGGGTTATCAACCGACACCTGCCTGCATCTAGAGTATTAAGTTCGTAAGAACAGAGTAACGCATTAAGTAAGATGACATGATGTAGTGGGATTAACTCAAGCAATATGATGAAAACCATGTCTTGTTATCCTCGATGGCAACAATACAATACATGCCTTGTTGCCCCTACTGTCACTGGGAAAGGACATCGAGGGGCCCACAAGGTCGGGGTCACGCCCTACCCCCTTGGGCGCGCCCTCCACCCTTGTGCTACCTCGTGGCTCTTCTGACTTGCACTCCAAGTCCCCTGGGTGTCTTCTAGTCCAAGAAAAATCATCGCGAAAGTTTTATTCCGTTTGGACTCCGTTTGGTATTCCTTTTCTGCGAAACTCTAAAACAAGGAAAAAACAGAAACTGACACTGAGCTCTAGGTTAATAGGTTAGTCACAAAAATCATATAAAATACCATATTAATGCATATAAAACATCCAAAACAAATAATATAATAGCATGGAACAATCAAAAATTGTAGATACGTTGGAGACGTATCAAGCCTCTCCTGAGCTTTTGCCTGGTGACACCATGGAAAGAAAGAGATAATGTTTGATTGCTTTTAGGAAGTCAATTATTACTATTAGGAAGGCAATTATGATCCAGTCACCTCGAAACAATGGTTGTGGGAAGTGAATACTATGTTTTACGTGACAAAAACCAGAATTGAACTTTATATATATATATATATATATATACTATTTTTAAGAGTAGGCTAGGAATATTTTGTTACTTTTAGGAATGCAATTATTACTATTACAAGGCAATTGTTCATTCAATCTCCCTAAAATGATGGTTGCAACAAGTCCAAATAATATTTTACCTCCAAAAACAACTTGTAATACCAACTACCACCACTACAATGTATCACCAACCCCCATTTAATAAAGATATGTATCGCCTGTGTAGATGTCTAAATACACCCTTTTGGAAGGTATTCATGTACAACATTCAAAATGGAAGGAAATGCATTTGTGGCATCCTGACTGGATGTATGAGTTCTATTACTGGTCAGTGGACATAGCACATCTAGCTTAACATTTCAGTAAGACAAGGACCCATAGTTTAAATATAACAAGACATTCTCATGTTTTTAACCAGTGTATGATAACCCACAAGTATAGGGGATCGCAACAGTTTTCGAGGGTAGAGTATTCAACCCAAATTTATTGCTTCGACACAAGGGGAGCCAAAGAATATTCTCAAGTATTAGCAGCTAAGTTGTCAATTCAACCACACCTGGAAACTTAAGATCTGCAGCAAAGTATTTAGTAGCAAAGTAATATGATAATAGTGGTAACGGAGGCAAAAGTAATATTTTTGGTTTTATAGTGATTGTAACAGTAGCAACAAAAAAGTAAATAAGCGAAGAACAATATATGAAAAGCTCGTAGGCATTGGATCGGTTATGGATAATTATGTCGGATGCGATCGATCATGCAACCGTTATAACATAGGGTGACACAGAACTAGCTCCAGTTAATCAATGTAATGTAGGCATGTATTCCGAATATAGTCATACGTGCTTATGGAAAAGAACTTGCATGACATCTTTTGTCCTGCCCTCCCGTGGCAGCGGGGTCCTATTGGAAACTAAGGGATATTAAGGCCTACTTTTAATAGAGTACCTGACCAAAGCATTAACACATAGTGAATACATGAACTCCTCAAACTACGGTCATCACCGGTAATGGTCCCGATTATTGTCACTTCGGGGTTAATGGATCATAACACATAATAGGTGACTAGAGACTTGAAAGATAGGATCAAGAACTCACATATATTCATGAAAACATAATAGGTTCAGATCTAAAATCATGGCACTCGGGCCCTAGTGACAAGCATTAAGCATAGCAAAGTCATAGCAACATCAATCTCAGAACATAGTGGATACTAGGGATCAAACCCTAACAAAACTAACTCGATTACATGATAAATCCCATCCAACCCATCACCGTCCAGCAAGCCTACGATGGAATTACTCACGCACGGCGGTGAGCATCATGAAATTGGTGATGGAGGAAGGTTGATGATGACGATGGCGACGGATTCCCCTCTCCGGAGCCCCGAACAGACTCCAGATCAGCCCTCCCGAGAGAGTTTAGGGCTTGGCGCGCCTCCGTATCGTAAAACGCAATGAATCCTTCTCTCTGATTTTTTTCTCCTCGAACACAAATATATGGAGTTGGAGTTGAGGTCGGTGGAGCGTCAGGGGGCCCACGAGGCATGGGAGCGCGACCAGGCGGGGTAGGCGCACCCCCAACCCTCATGGACAGGGTGTAGGCCCCCTGATGTGGATTTTTCTTCCAGTATTTTTTATATATTCCAAAAATAATCTTTGTTGATGTTCAGGTCATTCCAAGAACTTTTATTTCTACACAAAAATAACACCATGGCAATTCTACTGAAAACAACGTCTGTCTGGGATAGTTCCATTCAAATCATGCAAGTTAGAGTCCAAAACAAGGGCAAAAGTGTTTGGGAAAGTAGATACGGCGGAGATGTATCAACTCCCCCAAGCTTAAACCTTTGCTTGTCCTCAAGCAATTCAGTTGATAAACTGAAAGTGATAAAGAAAAACTTTTACAAACTTTGTTTGCACTTGTTGTTGTAAATATGTAAAGCAAGCATTCAAGTTTTTAGCAAAGATTATGAACTAACCATATTCACAATAACATTTAGGTCTCATGTTTACTCATATGAATGGCATAATCAACTAGCGAGCAATAATAACAAATCTCGGATTACAACTCTTTCTCAAAACAATCATGATATGATATAACCTCGCTAGCCCTTTCTGAGACCGCAAACCATAAATGCATAGCACCTTTAAAGATCAAGGACTGACTAGACATTGTAATGATAAAAGAGATCCAGCCACAGTCATACTCAATGTAAACTAACAGTAATGGATGAAAATGACAGCGGTGCTCTCCAACTGGTGCTTTTCAATAAGAGGGTGATGACTCATCATAAAATTAAATGGATAGGCCCTTCGCAGAGGGAAGCAGGGATTTGTAGAGGTGCCAGAGCTCGATTTTGAAATAGACATGAATAATATTTTGAGTGGTATACTTTCATTGTCAACATAACAACCGAGAGATCTTGATATCTTCCATGCTACACACATTATAGGCGGTTCCCAAGCAGAATGGTAAAGTTTATACTCCCCCACCACCAACAAGCATCAATCCATGGCTTGCCCGAAACAACGGGTGCCTCCAACTAACAACAGTCCTGAGGGAGTTCTGTTTGCAATTATTTTGATGTGATTTGAGCATGGGACTGGGCATCCCGGTGACCATCCATTTTCTCGTGAATGAGGAGAGGAGTCCACTCCTCTTGAGAATAACTCTCCTAGCATGGAGGATACAGACAGACCTAGTTGATACATGAGCTATTCAAGCATACAAAATAGAATGTTTATTTGAAGGTTTAGAGTTTGGCACATACAAATTTACTTGGAACGGCAGGTAGATACCGTATATAGGTAGGTATGGTGGACTTGTATGGAATAACTTTGGGGTTTATGGAATTGGATGCACAAGCAGTATTCCCGCTTAGTACAAGTGAAGGCTATAAAAAGACTGGAAAGCGACCAACTAGAGAGCGACAACAGTCATGAACATGCATTAAAATTAATCAACACCGAATGCAAGCATGAGTAGGATATAATTCACCATGAACATAAATATGGTAGAGGCTATGTTGATTTTGTTTCAACTACATGCGTGAACATGTGCCGAGTCAAGCCACTCGAATCGTTCAAAGGAGGACACCCTATCATACCACATCACAACCATTTTAATAGCATGTTTGCACGCAAGGTAAACCATTATAAACTCCTAGATAATTAAGCATGGCATAAGCAACTATAATCTCTAATTGTCATTGCAAACATGTTTCTTTCATAATAGGTTGAATCAGGGACGATGAACTAACCATATTTACAAAAACAAGAGATGTCGAGTTCATATCAGCTTTTCTCATCTCAATCAGTTCATCATATATCATCATTATTGCCTTTCACTTGCACGACCGAACGGTGTGGAAAATAATAATAGTGCACATGCATTGGACTAAGCTGGAATCTGCAAGCATTCAATTCATGGGAGAAGACAAGGTAATATGGGCTCTTTGTTAGATCAACAATAATGCATATGTGAGCCACTCAACATTTTCATCATGGTCTTCTCCTCTCGGCCCCCAAAGAAAACAAAACAAAACTATTTACATGAGAAAGCTCCCAACAAGCAAAAGAAGAATGAGAAATCTTTTTGGGTTTTCTTTTTAATTACTACTACTATAGGCATGGAAAGTAAACTAGCTAAAAGCTACAACTAAATTTTCTGGTTTTTCTTAAGGTTTTTCAAACACACAAGAAGAAAGCTAAAAAGAAAATAAACTAGCATGGATGATACAATAAAAAAGTATGAGCACCGACAACTGACATGAGTGTGTGAACATGAATGTAATGTCGGTGAGAAATACGTAGTCCCCCAAGCTTAGGCTTTTGGCCTAAGTTGGTCTATGCCCATGGATCAAAATTGTAGCTGGGGTTGTACTGAGAAGGGTCCTCAAATTGCAACTGGCTGGTGATCTCTTCCGGATTGCATTGGTAAACGGACTGACGGTGAGGGTCAGATGGTGGCTCCGGCTCTGCAGCTGACATCTGGCTCCGGTAGGCATGAATGTCCTCCGGCGGAACAAGGTACTTGCCTGAAAATATGTTAAACAAAGAGGGCGTAGGCAAGGTAATAAACTCACAATAATTTTTGTTAAATATCAATTTATATTGGAGTGTCTTATTCTAATCCTTAACAATAAACTCATGTGCTACCATACTCTTATAACCTAAAGCAATAGAAGGCAGCAACTTTTCCTCTTTCTCATAATGCCTGATAGGTATGTTAAAGTGTGCAGCAAGCCGCGAGGCAAAGATGCCTCCAAGGATGGGGCCCTTAGTACGGTTCAGATTTAACGTTTAGCAACAATAGCGCCTAAATTGAAAGTAGTGTCCTCAAACAAGGCATGGCGCAAAATAACAATATTAGGGGCACTAAGGTTTCCATAGTTCCCGCGACCAATTAAGCATCTACTAGCAAATATTGCGAAGTAACATAACACATGAAAATGTATGCTAGTGATTCTTGCATCGGAAACATTCTCGTTTCCCCTACAGCAATCATATCAATAAATCCCTCCACATCATTGCGATGTGGTTCCTCTATGCTGCCCTCAAAGGGTATCAAACAGATCCGGCAAAAATCATAAAGTGACATCTCCTTATGCTCATCATATAAATAAAATTCCACTGAAGGTGGTGATCTCCTAGCACGGAAATGAAAATTTTGCACAAAGATATTTGTGGGTAAGAGGTACTGTTCACGCTGGTCGTGGAGGAAGGCGGTGAGGCCTGCATTCTCAGCCAAATGATAAAAATCTTCATGAATCCCGACCTCTTTCAAGAACTCATCACAAGGCCATTCACACGGCCGAACCTCCGCAGTACGAGGGAGATTATACTTGGGCTTCTTGTTTTCTTCACTTTGCTCATCCTTCGAGCTTCGGCTTGATGAGCCCCTCAAAAATCTCTTCATCTTTTTCTGAAAATTTCTGAATTTTTAGTAACTTAAAATAAAAGTGAACCAAACTCAACAAGATTGATAGCAACTACTCCTGCAAGTGCCTAGAGGCCATATCATGCATTAAAACTACTTTTGACCACATAAATTTGACATGCAAGCTCAAGAATAGGGTCACCTAAGCAGCAAAAATTTGCAATGAATAAAGCACTAGAACAAAAACTAATTGGACCATTAGAGGAGTCACATAGCAAAGAACAATCCCCAAAGCAGTTTTGTGAATGGAGCTTTCAGCAAGGAAATCAAAAATGGCAGCAAGATGAGCTAGAACTCGGGTTTGATCTGGCTAGTGATTTTTTCTGGAGCAAGACGAAGTGTGTGGGTGCTAGGATAAGTGGAGGGGACCCACGTGGGGTCCACGAGGCAGGGGGCACGCCCTCCACCCTCGTGGGCACGTGGCTGCTCCCCCTGTTGTGTTCTTAGTGCCAGATATTCTCAAATATTCTAGAAAAAAAATCATATTTAACTTTCAGGGCATTTGGAGAACTTTATTTTCGGGGTATTTTTTTATTGCATGGATAATTCAGAAAACAGAAAGAAAAATACTATTTTTGCTTTATTTAATATAAATAACAGAAAGTAAAAGGAGGGTGCAGAGAGTTGTATCTTCTAACTTCATCCATCTCATGCTCATCAAAAGGAATCCACTAACAAGGTTGATCAAGTGTTGTTAATGAACTCATTTTGAATAACATGAAACTGAAGAATTTTCGAATAACACTAGGTTACCTCAACGGGGATATGCACATCCCCGATAATAAGAATATCATATTTCTTATGGATAGTAGGAAGAGGAAATTCAAAACCCCTGATAGTAATTGTTGAAAATTTTCCAATAGAATTGATACTGTGGACTTGAGGTTGTTTCCTCAGAACGTGTACCGTATGCTCATTGCCATTAACATGAAATGTGACATTGCCTTTGTTGCAATCAATAACAGCCCCTGTAGTATTCAAAAAGGGTCTTCCAAGAATAATAGACATACTATCGTCCTCGGGAATATCAAGAATAACAAAGTCCGTTAAAATAATAACGTTTGCAACCATAACAGGCACATCCTCACAAATACCGACAAGTATAGCCATTGATTTATCAGCCATTTGCAAAGATATTTCAGTAGGTGTCAACTTATTCAAATCGAGTCTATGATATAAAGGGAGAGGCATAACACTAACACCGGCTCCAAGATCACATAAAGCAGTTTTAACATGGTTTCTTTTAATGGAGCATGGTATAGTTGGTACTCCTGGATCTCCAAGTTTCTTTGGTATTCCACCCTTAAAAGTGTAATTAGCAAGCATGGTGGAAATTTCAGCTTCCAGTATCTTTCTTTATTAGTAACTATATCTTTCATATATTTAGCATAATGATTCATTTTAAGCATATCAGTCAAATGCATATGCAAAAAGATATATCTAATCATTTCAGCAAAGCGCTCAAAATCCTTGTCATGCTTTTTCTTGGATGGTTTAGGAGGAAAGGGCATGGGTTTCTGAACCCATGGTTCTCTTTCTTCACCGTGTTTCCTAGTAACAAAGTCTCTCTTATCATAACGTTGATTCTTTGATTGTGGGTTATCAAGATCAACAGCTGGTTCAATTTCTACATCATTATTATTGCTAGGTTGAGCATCATTATGAGCATTTTTATTAACATTATCACTAGTTTCAGGTTCATTACCAGATTGTGTTTCAGCATCAGAAATAGAAATATCATTGGGATTCTCAGGTGTGTCAACAACAGGTTCACTACAAGCATGCAAAGACCTATCGTTTTTCTTTTTCTTCATCTTAGAAGGACTAGGTGTATCAATATTAGTTCTCTGAGAATCTTGCTCAATTCTCTTAGGATGGCCCTCAGGATACAAAGGTTCCTGAGTCATTTTACCACCTCTAGTCATAAGTCTAACAACATTATCATTCTTCTTATTGTTTAATTCATTGAGCAAATCATTCTGAGCTTTAATTACTTGTTCTACTTGAGTGGTAACCATAGAAGCAAGTTTACTAATAAGTTTAAGTTCACCTTTAACACTAGCCATATAATCACCCAAGTGTTCAAGCATATCATCATTGTGTTTCAATTGTCTACCAACATAAGCATTGAAATTTTCTTGTTTAATAATAAAATTATCAAACTCATCTAAGCATTGGCTAGCAGACTTATTACGAGGAATATCACCTTCATCAAATCTATAGAGAGAATTTACCTTTACTACCTGTGTCGGGTTATCAAGACCATGTATTTCTTCAATAGGTGGTAAATTCTTAACATCTTCAGCTTTAATACCTTTTTCTTTCATAGATTTCTTTGCCTCTTGCATATCTTCAGGACTGAGAAATAGAATACCCCTTTTCTTCAGAGTTGGCTTAGGAGTTGGTTCAGGAAGTGTCCAATTATTTTCATTAGTCAACATATTATTCAATAACAATTCAGCTTGATCAACAGTTCTTTCCCCTGAAAACACAACCAGCACAACTATCCAGGAAATCTCTGGAAGCATCGGTTAGTCCATTATAAAAGATATCAAGTATTTCATTTTTCTTAAGAGGGTGATCACACAAAGAATTAAGTAATCGGAGAAGCCTCCCCCAAGCTTCTGGGAGACTCTCTTCTTCAATTTGCACAAAATTATATATTTCCCTTAAAGCAGCTTGTTTCTTATGAGCGGGGAAATATTTAGCAGAGAAGTAATAAATCATATCCTGGGGACTACGCACACAACCAGGATCAAGAGAATTAAACCATGTTTTAGCACCACCCTTTAATGAGAATGTAAACAACTTAAGGATAAAGTAATAGCGAGTTTTCTCATCATGAGTAAACAGGTTGGATATATCATTTAATTTAGTAAGATGTGCCACAACAGTTTCAGATTCATAGCCATAAAAAGGATCAGATTCAACCAAAGTCATCAACTCAGGGTTGACAGAGAAATCATAATCCTTATCAGTAATAAAGATAGGTGAAGTAGCAAAAGCAGGGTCATATTTCATTCTAGCATTCAAAGATTTTTCTTTAAGCTTAACTAATAATTTCTTAAGATCAGATCTATCATTGCAAGCTAAGAAGTCTCTAGCAGTTTCTTCATCCATAACATAACCCTCAGGAACAACAGACAATTCATATCTAGGGGGAGAATCTTCATCATCACTTTCATCAATATTATCAGTTTCAATAATTTCATTCTCTCTAGCCCGAGCAAGTTGTTCATCAAGAAATTCACCTAGTGGCACAGTAGTATCAAGCATAGTAGTAGTTTCATCATAAGTATCATGCAAAGCAGAAGTGGCATCATCAATAACATGCGACCTTTCAGAATCAATAGCATGTGTAGGTGTTGCAAGTTTACTCAAAACAGAAGGTGAATCAAGTGCAGAGCTAGATGGCAGTTCCTTACCTCCCCTCGTAGTTGAGAGAAAAATATTGTTTCTTTGATCTTTCAAGTTCTTCATAGTAATAAGCAGATATAAATCCCAACTGACTCAAAGAATAGAGCTATGCTCCCCGGCAATGGCGCCAGAAAATAGTCTTGATCACCCACAAGTATAGGGGATCGCAGCAGTTTTCGAGGGTAGAGTATTCAACCCAAATTTATTGATTTGACACAAGGGGAGCCAAAGAATATTCTCAAGTATTAGCAGCTGAGTTGTCAATTCAAGCACAGCTAGAAACTTAATATCTGTAGCAAAGTATTTAGTAGCAAAGTAATATGACAATAGTGGTAATGGTGGCAAAAGTAATATTTTTGGTTTTATAGTGATTGTAACAATAGCAACGGAAAAGTAAATAAGCGAAGAACAACATATGAAAAGCTCGTACGCATTGGATCAGTGATGGATAATTATATCGGATGTGATCGATCATGCAACGGTTATAACATAGGGTGAGACAGAACTAGCTCCAGTTCATCAATGTAATGTAGGCATGTATTCCGAATATAGTCATACGTGCTTATGGAAAAGAACTTGCATGGCATCTTTTGTCCTACCCTCCCGTGGCAGCGGGGTCCTATTGGAAACTAAGGGATATTGAGGCCTCCTTTTAATAGAGTACCAGACCAAAGCATTAACACATAGTGAATACATGAACTCCTCAAACTACGGTCATCACCGGTAATGGTCCCGATTATTGTCACTTCGGGGTTAACGGATCATAACACATAATAGATGACTATAGACTTGCAAGATAGGATCAAGAACTCACATATATTCATGAAAACATAATAGGTTCAGATCTGAAATCCTGGCACTCAGGCCCTAGTGACAAGCATTAAGCATAGCAAAGTCATAGCAACATCAATCTCAGAACATAGTGGATACTAGGGATCAAACCCTAACAAAACTAACTCGATTACATGATAAGTCTCATCCAATCCATCACTGTCCAGGAAGCCTACGATGGAATTACTCATGCACGACGGTGAGCATCATGAAATTGGTGATGGAGGAAGGTTGATGATGACGACAGCGATGGATTCCCCTCTCCGGAGCCCCGAACGGACTCTGGATCAGCTCTCCCAAGAGAGTTTAGGGCTTGGCGGCGGCTCCGTATCGTAAAACCCGATGAATCCTTCTCTTTGATTTTTATTCTCCCCGAACACGAATATATGGAGTTGGAGTTGAGGTCGGTGGAGCGTCAGGGGGCCCACGAGGTCGGGGGCGTGCCCAGGGGGGTAGGCGCGCCCCCACCCTCATGGACAGGGTGTGGGACCCCAGACATGGATTCTTCTTCCAGTATTTTTTATATATTCCAAAAATAATCTCCATTGATTTTCAGGTCATTCCGAGAACTTTTATTTCTGCACAAAAATAACACCATGGCAATTATGCTGAAAACAGCGTCAGTCCGGGTTAGTTCCATTCAAATCATGCAATAGAGTTCAAAACAACGGCAAAAGTGTTTGGAAAAGCTGATATGGCGGAGACGTATCAGTGTATATATAATATATGTTTTTTCAACTCATAAGTATCGATGAGGTCATTTAAACTATTTTAGGGTCTATACAAACATGCAATGGAGTTTATTGATAATTTCCATGTGCATTGCGCGATGAGGGTTCAAATAACTAGAGTATGGCCGAATATCAACATACCATATTACACTGAGACATGTCTTTTTTTGCGGAAAAACTTCCAATCTATTCATCTTCAATCATGGCAGTACAACGAACACCAAAAATAAAAATTACATCCAGATTCATGGACCACCTAGCGACGACTACAAGCACTGAAGAGAGCCGAAGGCGCGCCGCCATCATCACCCCTCCATCGCCGGAGTCGGGCACAACTTGTTGTAGTAGACAGTCGGGAAGTCGTCGTGCTAAGGCCCCATAGGACCAGCGCACCAGAACAACAACCACCGCCGATGAAGAATAACGTAGTTTGGAAGGATTCAACCCGAAGACGAACGAACGTAGACGAACAACGACGAGATCCGAGCAAATCCACAAAAGATAGTTCCGCCGGAGACACACCTCCACACGCCCACCAACGATGCTAGATGCACCGTTGGAACGGGGGCTAGGCGGGGAGACCTTTATTCCATCTTCAGGGAGCCACCGCCGTCTCGCCTTCCTGAACAAGACACAAACCCTAACAAGACAGGAAAAAACGACTGAAAACGGAGCCCTCCCGCCGGCCCTTGGCAGGATCCACCGCGCCCCCATGGCCCTAGGGCCACCGGAGACGAGGCGGACATGCGGCGGCGCTGGCAAGAGGCAGAAACCCTAGCTTTCTTTCTTGGAGTCATGTATACATAAAGTATAAGCTATAGATTTGATTTCATCGAAAGTCTAATTACAACAACAATATATTATATAGCCGCATGGTATTTACTACATAATACTAGCGTGAAATATATCTAACACATTTGTCTTTTAAGTCTCGCATAGTGTTGTTTTTACTAGAAAATAATAAGAATAACTAAATATTGCAACTGCAAAGACAAGACTTCATGAAGGTGTTGCCATAGCCTTGAGCCATTTTTTAAAAATGAATGAAAAAGCTATTTAAAAAACATGGGAGAATCAAATTATAGAACAATCTAGAGCTATTTTTATGAATATTTTGCAATGTAAATAAGAAAGTAAAAAACGAATGGCAATGCTTTTAGAATATAATAAAGTTGGAGAATTATAAGTTAGAAGATTTCTAAACTAAGGTGGAGTGTATTTTTCTAGATTTGTGTATCTTGCATATTATGCTTAAACCAAAGCATGAAATCTTCAACATACATGTGGCAAAATTCACTAAGGGAAGAGAACATCGAACAACCAACACTACTCGGATTTGACACATCTGTACCCTTGGATCAATTCATCCAACAACCAATCTTCCAAGTAATTCTCACACTATAGAGTGGTATAAATAAATCAAGATTAGTATACAACTAGCATCATTATTTCCTTACTTATGATTGAAAAATCATTTTATTTACTTCCTTATTTGCGTGAAGCCTTGTTAGTACATGCTTTTCATCATGCATTAATTATTTACTCCCTCCATTCACTATAATAAGATTTTCTAACTTTTTTTTCAATTCAGATGTATAGAAACGCATTTTAATGTGTTTGTTCACTTATTTCAATTCATATGTAATCCATATTGAAATAACTGAAACATCTTATATTTGTGAACAGAGGGAGTATTATTTACTTCCTTATTTGTGTGGAGTACTTGCTAATCTTCGTGCATTACTTAGGTTTTATTATTGACTTACTTATTTGCAACAGGTGGTGGGGAGGAGAAGGGTGTGTCTAGGTCTTGTTGGATTATGGATGGGCTTAGGCCCATATAAGACACTAATCCCTGGTTAATCTTGAGGCCCATGTATGAGATGGAAGGTGGTGGGAAGTTTAGTCCCACCTTGCTAGCTGAGGAGAGTTGAGACCCCTTTATAAGGGCTGCTCTACCACTTGCCATTGGGAGCTTGGGAAGAGGAGTGGTACACACGCGCTCCTCCTCCTCTGTCACCCGCCTCGCCTCGTCACGACACGCGCGCGCGCCGCGGGTTGCGGGTTGTGGGAATGAGCCGAGCCAAAGCTTATTTTTGCCTCTCAGGAATGGTTAATTAATTGTTAATAAATTAATGAGTCGCTTATGGAAGCGCCACTGTTCGCGGACTCGGTCGTGGGCCTGGCCCAGGCCCATCTACCTGACGGCCTATATAAGAAGGCACTGGCCAGTGGAGTGAACCCTAACTCAGTTCACTCACTCCCTCTCGTACAACCCTAGCCATCAGCTACTGTTCCTCTCTCTGTGCTGCTTCCGGCGATCCCATCCCGACGACCGCGTGCACGGTTGGTCGGGAGAGCAGGTGCCTCCGGAACCCTGTCGTTCGAGATCCTGCCCGGGAGAACGGCAATAAGGTTTTCGGGGAGCGACTCGACGCGACTGCTCCCGGTCCGTCCCCAACTTCGCTCGCCTCTGCTTCCACAACTTCCCCTGCATTGACACCATGGCCGACGACGCCGCCTCCAAGAAGAAGGCCAGGAACGATGCCGAGGCTGCTGCTGTCGCCGCCGCGTTGGCCTGGCCAACCGGAGGGTATGATCTGTTCATCCCTCGTTTACTTGTACTTATGCTAGCCGTATATGTGCTGCTCATAGATGGTTCGATTCTATGTTCTGTACGTGCTAGTATGCTTAGGTATCGCTATGAGATGCATACCTTTTATGCCATGCTTACTGTTTACTCGTGGATAAGTCTAATCCGAAAAGTGCTAATATTTCCAACAATCCAAAAACCTTATTTTAGGCACTTTTCGATTCAAGGCTTTGATGCTACTCTGAAACTGGAAAATTTTACCGGGACGCATTTTAAGCGTTGGCAGACTAGGACCACCTTGTGGCTCACAGCGATGAACGTGTTCTGGGTTGGTGGTGTGTACCTCACAAAAATGATTGCTCCTGAACAGGAGAAGGCGTTTAGGGAGGCAACCACAATCTTTCTGGGAGCAGTTCTGAGTGTGATTGGAGACAAGTTGGTTGACGCCTATATTCATATGGGTGTTGCCAAAAACTTGTGGGATGCGCTCGAAGTCAAATTCGGCGCAACTGATGTTGGCAGTGAGCTGTATGCCATGGAGCAGTTCCATGATTACAGGATGGTTGATAACCATTCTTTATTGGACCAGGCTCATGAGATAAAATGCATTGCTAAGGAGCTGGAGCTCCTGAAGTGTGAGTTACCGGACAAGTTTGTCGCGGGTTGCATTATTGCAAAACTCCCTCCTAGTTGGAGGAACTTTGCTACTTCTCTCAAGCACTTGAGATGTGAATTCTCTGTTGAGGATGTCATTGGTCATCTCAGTGGTGAGCAGCACTCGAGAGCAAAGGACTCACACGTGAAAGGGGCAGAGGGTTCTTCTAGCGCCAATGTGGTGCAGAAAAACTTCCACAAGTTCAAGGGAAAGAACTCTATCCAGCAGAATACTTCCTTTAAGAAGAAGGGTAAGAATAAAGACAAAAAGAGAGATGGCTGCTTTACTTGTGGTTCAGATGAACATTGGGCGAACAAGTGCCCAAACAAGTATAAGAAGCCAGCACAGGACTCCAAGTCTGTGAATGTCACTTTAAGCAACAATGATGCAGCATCTGGGTATGGTAATCTGTTTACCATACTTTCAGTCTGTCAGTCCACGATTGGTGGATTGACACTGGGGCCAATATTCATGTGTGTGCTGACATGTCTTTGTTTTCTTCTTACCAGGTCGCACGAGATTGTTCCGTATTGATGGGGAATGGCTCGCATGCTTCTGTTCATGGTGTTGGAACGGTAGATCTGAAGTTTACTTCGGGAAAGATCGTGCAACTGAAGAACGTGCAGCATGTTCCTGCCATAAAGAAGAATCTCGTTAGTGTCTCCCTTCTATGTAAAGAAGGGTTTAAGTTAGTATTTGAGTCTAACAAAGTAGTCGTATCTTGGTATGGACTAATTGTTGGAAAAGGATATGATTGTGGTGGTTTGTTCCGCCTTTCCCTGGAGGATTTATGTAATAAAGTCATGAACCAAATTCATTCTTATGTGAACGAATCTGAGGTTTGGCATTCACGTCTTTGTCACATAAATTTCGGTTGTATGACGCGGCTAGCTAAGATGGATTTAATCCCGAGTTTCATTTTAGCTAAAGGCTCTAAGTGCCATGCGTGTGTGCAAGCTAAGAAACCTCGTAAGCCTCACAAGCCTACGAAGGAGAGACACCTGGCACCTCTAGAGCTCATACATTCAGATCTCTGTGAGATGAATGGTGTGTTGAATAAAGGTGAAAAGAAATACTTCATGACTCTGATTGATGATTCCACTAGATTCTGTTATGTGTATTTGTTAAATACTAAGGATCAGGCTCTACACTACTTTAAAGTCTATAAGGCTGAAGTTGAGAACCAACTTGAGAAGAAAATAACACGAGTCCGGTCTAATCGTGCACTACAAAAAAATACACATCCGTGACATTTTGGGCCGAACGAAAAAAAATATGTCATACATATGACACTTCTATGACGATAATTGTGACAAAACCCGGTATCATCATAGATGTGGTGGGCTCCTACTTCTATGACAAAAAATCATGACAGAAAATGGGCTTTTCGTCCTGGGCGGGCCGGAGACGCAGCTGCATGACATTCTTTGGGATGTCCATGACGGAAAAAACCGTGGTAGAAGCGAGGGGGAGGAAAATTTCGGGGAGTTCCCGGTTACGATGGGAGGTCGGGGGCTGAGCGATGCGCATTTCTCTCGTACACGTACGCGCGTGTGTGCGAGGCGCTGACTCTAACTGAACCCGAGCGAGGCGTTGGGCTCTAACTGAACTCGAGCGATTGCACTGCAGGCTACACGTTACTGAACCCGAGCGGTCGATCAATGGCTGTTAACTGAACCCGATCGAGCTATTCCTTCGCTACTGCTGCTAACAGAAGCCGATCGATGCTGCCTATGGATGAACAGTGAGCGTTGCGGGGTGTTTGGATGAACAGTTCCCGGTGGGGGTGGATGAACAGGACCCCGTGGTGTTGCCTCTGGATGAATAGGACCCCGATCGATCGAGCCGGTTGGGGCTGGATGAAGACGACCCCGTGGAGGGCTGGATGAACAGGACCACCCCATGGAGGGTAGGATGAACAGTAGACGGTGGAGGGCAGGATGAACAGTAGCCCGTGGAGAGGGCTGGTTGAACAGTAGCCCGTGGAGTAGCGCATGGTGGAGGCGGGATGAACAGGAGCCCGTGGATGAACAGCCGCAGGTGGAGGCTGGAGGAGGTCGACGGTGGATGAACAGTAGCTCGTGGAGGCTAGAGGAGGTCGACGGTGGAGATGAACAGTATCCTGTGGAGTCCCGTTTTGCGGTACGCCACACCCCTCCCGATGAACAGGACCCCGTTTCGACCGTAGCGCTCCAACACAAGTTCGTTTCGTCCGTTTTGCGATACGCCACACCCCTCCCGATCAACAAGACCCCCGTTTCGACCGTAGGAGGTCCGTTTCCTCCATTTTGCGGTACGCCAGACCCCTCCCGATGAATAGGATCCCGTTTCGAACGTGGCCGGTCGAACACAAGGTCGTTTCCTCCGTTGTGCGGTACGTCAGGCCTCGTTTCCATCGCCTGTTCCATCCAAGCCCTCCCGATGAACACGACGCATTCCATTGCCTCCCCATGAACACGACGCATTCCGTTGCCTCCCCATGAACACGATGACAACGCCGTTTCCCCGTTCCGACCCAGCAATGTACACGATCCCTGGCTGTACGTATGCGCGAGTAGGCATTTGAGACCTCGCCCGTGTGTACACATACGTGGCCATATTTTCTTTCTTGCACTCTGGCCGTTGTACGTACGTGTACATGCTACGTGCGCGCCTCTACTACGACACGTGCGCGCCTCTACATCGACGAGTATGTACGTACACATTCGCGACCAGAATGACAACGCTACGTATGCTTTGACCAGGTGGGTCCCGACTGTCAGGCACTTCCTTGCGAGCGAAGATGTAGCTGGTGGGTCCCAGCAGTCAGGGGGCAAATCGTTTTTTTTTGCCCGGATGCACTTCCTTGCATGCGAAGATGTAGCTGGTGGATCCTAGCAGTCAGGGGGAAAACGTTTTTTCCGCGAAATACAGTGGCCCGTCTGGTGGGTCCCAGCTGTCAGGTGGAGGAATCATTATTTTCCGCGTAATAAGGAGGCACTTCCTTGCTGCGGCCGTGGACCCAGCTGTCAGCCTCTCCACGTACAGTCCACGTCCGATGGAAGTCGTTCCTTGACGATATTGACCACGCCGCGCCGAGTGGACAACGGCGAGGCCTAGGAAGGGGACGACATGGAGGCAGGGAAGACTCGGCAGTTGTTTCCCATGCGGAGGGGAGTACGATTGTACGAGGGTTTACTGGTTCGTCTGCCGTCGCCGGAGAATAACAGCTGGTGTGGGTGAGTAGAGGGATGGCTAGGCCAGCGATGGGAGTACGATCGGGCGGTAAGGCCTGCACGACAGCACAGCCGGCCGCGAGGAGGAGGGAGCAGGCAGTCCCGTCGGCCCTTGTTTGAGTGGCTGGAGCAGGAAGAGCAGAGATTGAAGAAGCACGACGGCCGTTGGATGGACATCCAACAGTCAGTGCTTGTGCGTCAACCTTTTTTTTAGGAAAGCCTCAAATCTGTGGAAAACAGCATACAGCCCATCTGCCATTATTTCTAATAATTTACAACCCATTTGCTAAATCTTAAGGTTTTTTTGGAGCCCATATTCTTTTTGTTAGCATTACAGCCCATATTGTGGCAACGGTTAAAAAATTATATGAAATTTTGCATATTTCGATGTGGTCCAAATTGTTTTTAATCCCGAAATTTTGACTCACATTCAAACTGATTTTAAAAATAAATGTATATCAATATAAAATCCAACAAATTCTCCATGCATAAAAATTAATGTAATTTAAAATCTTGAAATGAAAAAAAAAGTTATTTGAAACTAATTGTCGGTTTGATGTGTTTTAAAAATTTACAGCCCATTTCTCATTACTAACGGGCCATTTTCTAGGCCAGCCGAATGAAAGTTCTCCTTGTCTTGAAAGATTTGCAGCCCAACAGGCCTGACAAAGCGACTTACTTGGCAAATCACAAAAAAACTGTGCTGTGGCCGTGGACCCAGCTGTCAGCCTCTCCACGTACAGTGCTCTTCTGATGGAAGTCGTTCCTTGACCACGTTGACCACGCCGCGCGGAGAGCACCACGGCGGTGGACGACGGCGAGGCCTAGGAAGGGGATGACACGACAGTTGAAGCCCGCGCGGAGAGGACTACGAGGGTTCACTGGTTCGGCTGCGGTGTGAGGCTGTCGTCGCCGCAGGGCCTGGCCAGCGGTGGGAATAGTAGGGGCGATGAGGCCTCTGCGGCAGCACAGCCGGCCACGGGAGGCAGGAGCATGCGGCATGACCGGCGCTGCTTTGGGCAGCTAGAGCAAGAATACCAGAGGTTGAAGAAGCACTACGGCCATTGGATGGACATCGTATGGTCACTGGAGCTAGAATCGTTCATATTGACTAAGTTGACAAAGCCCTTTGTCCCCGTCAACTTAGTAGGCCCAGAAGTCAGCCTCCCAGCAAGGTGGGTCCCAGCTAGCCGGGGGAGTATTCATTTTTTATGCGTAATAAGGAGGCACATCCGATGGGTCCGAGCTGACAGCGGGGGGAACGTTTTTTTCGTGAAATACGGTGGCCCGTCCGGTGGGTCCCAGCAGTCAGGGGGAAACGATTTTTTTCACAAAATACTGGTGGCCCGTCCAGTGGGTCCCTGCTGTCAGGTGGAGGAATCATTATTTTCCGTGTAATAAGGAGGCACTTCCTTGCTGCCGCCGTGGACCCAGCTGTCATCCTCTCCACGCACAGTCCATGTCTGATGGAAGTCGTTCCTTCCATGTTGACCACGCCGCTCCGAGAGCACCAGGGCGATGGACGACGGTGAGGCCTAGGAAGGGGACGACGCGGAGACGGCGAAGACGCGGCAGTGGATGCCCACGCGGAGAGGAGTATGAGGGTTCACTCGTTCGGCTGCGGTGTGAGGCTGCCGTTGCCGCAGGGCCTGGCCAGTGGTGGGAATAGTAGGGGCGGTGAGGCCTCCACGGCAGCACAGCCGGCCACGGGAGGCAGGAGCAGGCGGCACGACCGGCGCTGCTTTGGGCGGCTGGAGCAAGAAGACCAGAGGTTGAAGAAGCACTACGACCGTTGGATGGACATCGTACGGTCACTCCAGCTAGAATCGTTTATATTGACTAAGTTGACAAAGCCCTTAGTACGTCAACTTAGTAGGCCCACAGGTCAGCTTCCGAAACGGTGCGCCCCAGATGTCAGGAGGAGGAATCATTTTTTGGGTGGGTGAAGCTAGAAAATCCGAGATTGAAGAAGAAGCACGGCATCCGTTGGATGGACATCCAATGGCCACTGCTGCTAGAACCGTGTGTTGACTATAAGTTGACAAAGCCTTGCATACGCGTCAACTCTGTTTTTTTTAGGGGACGCGTCAACTTAGTAAGGCCAGAAGTGTGTGGCAGAGAACTTATAGCCCATTTGAGATTTGTAAAAATGTGTAGCCCATTTTTTAATTCTAATGGAATTTACTACAGCCCATTTACAGTTTGTTAAAAGTACAACCCATTTCAACCAACCGTTCAAAACAGAATTCAATAAAATTTCCCACATTTTGATGGGATCCGAAATATTTTTATACCAAAATTTCTAGTCAGATTAAATACAATTTCAATATAAATTTATATTACGTAAAAATCCAACGAAACATTACGCTTGCAAAAATTAATGAAATTAAAATTTTCAATATCCAAAAATAATACTTTATAAAGTAATCACGTGTTTGGTACATTTTTTTATAGTCACTGCCCAGTTTTTATAATTACATCCCATTTATTATTTCTTAAAGCCCATTTTCTTGTTAAGCCTAATGCTTCCCTCCTAGGAAAGATTTGCAGCCCAGCGGGGCGGAGAATAACAACTTGACCTTGCCTGGGTATTCCTAAAAAAAGTATAGATGGGCTAGCCATTTTCAGCTTGAAAAAATTAATATCTTGGCTGGATATCTGGCCTGGGCTAGACGGGCCACAGCCCGCCCAGTTAATACCTGCAGCGATATTTTTGTTGTTGTTTAGAGGAGAAAAATTAATATCTGGGCTAAACATCAAAAAACTCTGTAGTGCTCACACCTCAAAAAAACAAATACTACTCGAGCTGCTTGGTCCCAGCTGTCGGCCGCTTCTTGTGCAATTCTCTCGTTTATTGACTAGTACTACATAGGTTGACAATGGTGTGGGACCGTGATGTCAGGAAACCAGGGGGAAGCAAAATAAATAACTCCAGTGAGCGCTTCCACCTCTGCCTCATTGTCTCCCGTGGAAACCCCTTTCCTCCCTTTTTTTGCTTGGGCAAGGACCAATGCATGCAGCACATCCATGCGGTTATTAGGCAAGAAATAAAAGCACTTTGCATGCTATGAATTACGATGGCCTGCATGGGTAGCTAATAAGATATCCTCTTAACTGCTGTGATTAAATGTTGTGTTTAGAAGAGAGAAATATTCTTCCTTTCCACCAATCTGCTTGCACCTAGGTCGTGATGCACCTTCTAATACGACTTATTCACCTAGACGGAGGGAGTATAGTTTTATACACACACACACACACACATATATATATATATATATATATATATATATATATATATATATATATATATATATATATATATATATAAGGAGGCACTTGCGTACGTAGGCTATGGACCTGGTGGGTCCCCATTGTCATCCTCTCCAAGTAAAGTCATCTCCTCGCCCGCGCGCGCTTTCCGGCCAAAACAGTCAGCGCCGCCCGCCCCGCTTCCCGGTGCAGGCGATTGCTCCGCCTTCAAACGACACAAGTATCGTCCATCCGTCCATCTGCCGCCCACATTAATGATATGTGGTTGTCGAGGCGGCTACTCCGGCGCCACACGTCCGTCCCTCCGCCCGACCACCATTGCTATATCAACTACTGCGCCGGCCATAGCCGCAGTCATCTGCATCCGTTCCCTTTCTCCTGTCCACACCACTACTGCCCACCATGGCTTCCTCGCGCTCCAGCGCTCTTCGGGATGGGTGGACGACGGACCACAAGGAGATGGCAACCATTGCTGCCGACCGGCTGGCCGGGAGGCAACCGGAGGACGACGACGTCCCAATGGAGAACATGGTAGTCGACGATCCGGCGCCAACCCCATCCTCTGCGCCATCCTCGCCGGTGCATTGCACCATGACCATCGGCGAGGCCCGTGCCCAATATATGGACAGTGTGAGGCAGATGCGTCAGGAGCAGTTCTGGGAGGCGCAGGCCGACGCCGCCTACAACCACCATCTCCTCCAGGAGCATCTGCAGGTGGAGGAGCAGATCGCCGCGGAGCGGGCGGAGCAGGAGGCGCTGCTCGACTCGTACCGTGATACGTCTCCAACGTATCTATAATTTTTTATTGCTCCATGCTATATTATCTACTGTTTTGGACTATATTGGGCTTTATTTTCCACTTTTATATTATTTTTGGGACTAACCTATTAACCGGAGATCCAGCCCAGAATTGCTGTTTTTTGCCTATTTCAGTGTTTCGAAGAAATGAAATATCAAACGGAGTCCAAACGGAATAAAATCTTCGGGAACATGATTTTCTCACCGAACGTGATCCAGGAGACTTGGACCCTGCTCCAAGGAACAAAAGAGGCGGTCATGAGGGTGGGGGCGCCCCCCCCCCCCACTAGGGCGCCCCCTGCCTCGTGGGCCCCTCGTTGCTCCTCCGGCGTACTTCTTCCTCCTATATCTACACACGTACCCCCAAACGATCAGAACAGGAGCCAAAAACCTAATTCCACCGCCGCAACTTTCTGTATCCATGAGATCCCATCTTGGGGCCTGTTCCAGAGCTCCGTCGAAAGAGGGTTGTCATCACGGAGGGCTTCTACATCATAATAGCCTCTTTGATGAAGTGTGAGTAGTTTACCTCGGACCTTCGGGTCCATAGTTAGTAGATAGATGGCTTCTTCTCTCTCTTTGAATCTCAATACAAAGTTCTCCCCCTCTCTTGTGGAGATCTATTCAATGTAATCTTCTTTTTGCGGTGTGTTTTGTTGAAACCGATGAATTGTGGGTTTATGATCAAGTCTATCTATGAATAATATTTGAATCTTCTCTGAATTCTTTTATGTATGGTTGGTTATCTTTGCAAGTCTCTTCAAATTATCCGTTTGGTTTGGCCAACTAGATTGATAGTTCTTGCCATGGGAGAAGTGCTTAGCTTTGGGTTCGATCTTGCGGTGTCCTTACCCAGTGACAGAAGGGGCAACAGGGCACGTATTGCATCGTTGCCATCGAGGATAACAAGATGGGGTTTATTTCATATTGCATGAATTTATCTCTCTACATCATGCCATCTTGCTTAAGGCGTTACTCTGTTTTTAACTTAATACTCTAGATGCATGCTGGATAGCGGTCGATGAGTGGAGTAATAGTGGTAGATGCAGAATCATTTCGATCTACTTGTCACGGACGTGATGCCTATATACATGATCATGCCTAGATATTCTCATAACTATGCTCAATTCTGTCAATTGCTCAACAGTAATTTGTTCACCCACCGTAGAATACTTATGCTCTTGAGAGAAGCCACTAGTGAAACCTATGGCCCCCGGGTCTATTCTCATCATATCAATCTCCATCACTTTAATCTTGCTTTGTTTTTACTTTGCCTTTACTTTTTACTTCGCATCTTTATACCAAAAATACCAAAAATATTATATCTATCATATCTCACTCTCGTAAGTGACCGTGAAGGGATTGACAACCCCTAATTGCGTTGGTTGCGAGTAGCTATCACTTTGTGCAGGTACGAGGGCCTTGAGCGTGGTCTCCTAATGTATTGATACCTTGGTTCTCAAAAACTGAGGGAAATACTTACGCTACTCTCCTGCATCATCCCTTCCTCTTCGGGGAAAACCAACGCAAGCTCAAGACGTAGCATACCGCTCTGCCCGCAAGGGCCGCCTCGAGCGCTGGCGGGAGCGCATGCGGGTGGCGGAGGCTGCGGTCGCCTACAAAGAGGCTAGCAAAGAGGGCGATGAAGCGGGTGAGGCGCTGTCTGGCGAGACCGAGGATGAGGCAGAGGACAATGTCGGCTCCAATGAGTCCCCGCTCTACTGGCGTCGACGAGGCCCTACTCCGCCGAGGCCCCACGGCGCCAACAACAAGGCAGAGGACACCGCCGGCTCCGCCGAGGCCCCGCCCTGCCGGCAACGAGACAGAGGACATCGCCGGCTCTGCCGAGGCCCTGCCCCGCTGCCAACGGGGCCGCGCCACACAGAAAACGAGGAAGAGTAGAACACGGTAGGTCGCCGCCACTCGGGTCCAAGTAAGGCCACCGCTGCTACCCTCCTTTTGAAGCCAAGCTAGGCGGGTTGACCATTGACGGCCGGTTAGCTTCTTGGCGCCAACATGGAGTCGGGGAGTTCTGCTGGAGAATAACGCTGCTTCTACTTAATTGCTAGTGCAGTTGGCTGACTGACACGTGGGCCCAACAGGCCACATGTCAGTTACGCAAATGCACCTGCATTTAAGTCACTGAAGCTTATGTTCGGCTCAGCGGGACACAGGTGGGTAGCTTCGGTTAATTAATTATACCTCCAGTGCACCCCTTTTTAGTTGAAGAATGTATGAAATGTAATGAAATCTGGCATGTTTATATGAAATCCGACCGTCTATGAATGAATTTATTTCGATTAGTTCAAATTCCTGTATCACTGGCATTGGATGAACATGCAAAACAATATGTACTAGCATTATTCCCAGGGTGATCACCTCGTTTGCAGCAGTTTCAGATGTACTCCCTTCGGTCCTTTCTAGTCTGCATACAAGTTTTGTCTGCTGTCAAAGTATCTCTACTTTAACCAATCTTATACAAAAAAGTATGCACTTTCACAATGTGCGAAGTAAAAAGGAACAGAAGGAGTATAAAGAGTTTGAGAAGGTTTTTAGCATTTCTGTACATTGCAATCAAACACACAGGCCTCGCAATTCATAGAGAACATTCAAAACAATCGATGATTATGCATCTCAGTTACTCACATGTCAGAGGCAATATTTACTTCACAACTAAAGAATAAATAAAAAATTGATCGACGCTGCTGACAGCAAGGGCATCCCATTTGAAAATATCAAACGCATGTCTTTCTAAAATCAATGAGCAAAATTTGACAAGGTCGTCCCATTCCAAAATATCAAATGCCTACGATTGTGGAATGGGCAGGGTTTGCCATCAGTTCGGACATTAACATGGCACCTCGTGCTAAATAGACCAGTTGTTCTTTTTGTGTAGTTCCACCAAAATCAACCAAATTCGCGCGTAGCTTGTATGATTTCGCCCTTATATGTTGCAACGCCTTGAACTTATCGGCACCTCCTTTCTTGTGGTGGAAATGAATGATTCGATGTATTCATGAACATTTTGTGCAGTTCCCATTGAAATCAAGCTGAGCACCCCTGTTTGCACAAATACAAAAAAGTGATTAGTATAGAGCAAACTGTACTATGAATTGACAGTTTCAACAGGCACATACATGGTCCATGTAGAGCACACTTTTAGAAAAATGGAACTCACCAGAAAGAATCCTAGAACAACATTGTACTCGCGCATCACAGAAAAAATTGGAGATTTTGTCAGTCCTTCTGAGCTGAAGTTAGTTTAGTCTTGTGGGGAGTAATGTAACCATCCTTCAACTGCTCCTTCTCATGATAAGATAGACAGGGCTTCTTCATCCTGGCATAATCAGAACTAGTCACTTCACGTACTCCATATTCTTCTTCAGAGGAAGATGATCCTGTTGTGCAAAGACAAGAGGACTACTAAATGCTAGCATCACTGTTTGCTCGAAAAAAAGGAAAGGGAATATTTAAAACAGAAGAGATGAAGCACTTCTCAAGGACAATACCACTTTTTCATGACAGCACCGGGAGTTGATTTTTGTTTTTCTTCCCCTTGTTCTTCCCCTTCATCACTTGGTTCAATAACAAACAAGCTTCACCTTCAATGTAAGATTTGGCATGTCAATTAGGGAGCACAAGTATAGTACTAAACTTAATTTTCTGATGAAAGTGGCAAAATACAGGCAAACAGTTGTGAAATATCCTTATCTTACCTCAATGGGATATTACGGTGCACATACAGATTGGAAGTCTTGTCTCCATTTGTGCAGTTCACTAAAATCAAGCAACATTATCGTACAAGTAGCACAACATATGAATGCACACTGCAGAATCATGTGAAAGAAGGCTAGTACTGACCTCTCATGATGCGGAATTCAAACAACTCACAAGAAGAAGATCTGAACCAAATCCGCCTTAACGGATAGGAAGTAAGATATCCTCTTGTGCAGTTCCACTAAGATCAAGCAATCAAGCAACGTTGTCGGTGTGACATTTTGGTTAAACTGCACAAAACACTCTTAAAACAAAAGTGTTTTGTGAAGTGCAACAAAAGATCACAATGGCAACGAGGTGAAGCAGATAACCCTATTTACACATACGTGCAAAGGAAACAATTAGTGGTCAATGGATGACACTGAAGCCAACAAAAAGAAGCATCTACCTTATCTAAATGGGAAAGAAAGCAAGACAGTAGCATTTCTCAAACGGTGGCATTGATTAATATTAACATAGAGATTATATTAACAATAAAATTCATTAAACATGTAATTTGGTTTTAACTGTGGCATTGCATCAATTTTCCAGCGGCATTATTAGAGGGTGTTTGTTTACAGGGACATTTTGGTGTAGGGACTAAAAAAACTCCGTGTCAGTCCCATCTAAACCAAAGAGGAGGGACTTTTAGGGACTAAAAGTGGGCATTTGGGACTAAAGAAAGAATACCCCGAGGGAGTCTTTTTGGGACTTTTTCCAATAGTTGCCCCCGCCACGCATCGCACCTTGTCTCTATTAGTTCATTACTAGGGGTAACATGGTCTTTTAGCATGTCATTTAATAACCTCTAGTCCATGTTTAGTCCCTGTAACCCAGCATGTAGGGACTAGGGAGTTATTAACCAAACAGGGCCTTAGATTAACAACAGCTAATGAGTTGCATGGGACAGTGGATGCACCAGCACCATGTGCATCTACCGATGTACTGTGGTCATGCACAGTCTATTGCAACAAAGAACAAGCAACCAAGGAGCATATTTGTGTTGGTCCCAGTTTTGTTATCTTTAGACGCCTTTCCCTATGTGAGCGCAGCAAATCTAGTCCTACTCAAACTCTACAGCCTTGTCCCTTCCTTTCCTTTTTGAACTACTACTTTCGCCCCTTCCTTTCCTCTTTGAACCATGTCCCAGATTTATGCGATACAACTTTCCCCACTACTTTCCCCCATTCCTTTCCTCTTTGAACCACGTCCTAGATTAATTCTATACAACTTTCCCCCTTCATTTCCTCTTTGAACCACGTCCTAGATTCATGCTATATACAACTTTTCCCACTACTTTCCCCCACTCCTTTCCTCTTTGAACCACGTCCTAGATTCATGGTATACATGCAGCTAGAGCAATGCATGTGGAGTAAGTAAATTATACCTTCAGGTTCTTGGGGCGTGGTTCGGTGGGCGACGGGACGGCGGCGAAGAAGAAGGGGTCGGAGGCCCTCCCGCGCCGCAGCTGGGTGAAAAGTGAACAGTTGCGCCGGTAGTCCCTCGCTGACGGCGACAGCGTTAAGCCTCCTTCCCTTCCCGGCGAACGGATCCTGCCGGCTCTTTGAGCAGCAGTGAGGGGAGAGAGAGGCCAATGAAGTCTTGTTTAGATCTGGAGAGGGTGAGAGAGTGTGAAGAGAGCAACTACAAGCGCTGAGGCTCCAGCGGGAGAGGGCGAGAGAGTGAGCGAACAGGTTAACCAGCTACACAACCCTCCTGTTATGTTCACCGAGAGGGAAATAACCTTTTATACATTCCTGCATTCGTGTGACAAGCATGCCGTGTTTTTTGTGTGTGTTGGAGTCATTGGGATTTCAATCATAATCGTGTCATGTGGCTTTGGTGGTAAGACTATCCACAGTGGTGCAGAAATAATGCAGCCTTAGTCACCTTGCCTCTCTCCACGTAGTACGTTGGGTCCCACCAGTTAGAGGGTGAAACAAACAAATTAATAAGAAAAATTAAAAGCGCCAGCAGTGTATCTTACCTCACACATCTCGCTACTGCTCGGGAACACTGTCCAATTGATCCCTCTGTTCACTCACGTACTATTTTAAGTGAATCCTTATTATAACATGCACACAAATTTTGGCCAGTTGTATTACTTAAGTCAGTGTGCCACCAAATCTCGTATTCTTACTACTCCCTCCGTCTAGGTGTAATAAGTCACGTTAGAAGGTGCAACGGGACCAAGGTGCGTGCGTGTGCGTGCGTGTGTGTGTGTTTAATACCATGTGTGGGTTAGAGAGAGCGACAGATCGACCTACTCCTACAGAGAGATGTTGTGTAGTGTACGATTTTAGCCGTGAGAGTCGGTGCATCCTCTCGTTTCCGGACGTGTCCGGTAGGGACATGCGGACAGCTGCCACGCCCGCTCCTGACCAGCCTGGCCCACCCAAAGCCCCTCCATCGCCCGCGCGCGCTTCCCGCCCGAAACGATCAGCGCCGCTCCAAAGAATCGGTGCCGCATTCATGCCGGGGCAGAGCGGATGCGACCTCTCACTAGTGCAAGAGTGATGGTTGCTTCGTCCGTCCAACTTACTGCTGGGTCTATGTGATTTGACAGCTCATTGGTCTTTATTACTGAGGTGGTAGGACTGCTGGATGTCCCACGCTTTCGACGAAAGGAGGTATACTACTACTACTAGATTACAATTTTCTCCATTCTTACAGTGGAGGCATGCAAGAGCAGTGAAAACACGTAGGCTCAGTGATTACATGGCCCACCTCACACTACTATCACCATGCGACACCTAACTCTTTACATAGTACTCCCTCTGTTCCTAAATATTACTAGATGAGTCCCCGCGCGTTGGCGCGGAACAGCGGTATATCTCTCTGTGCAAAATTATCGATCTCACAGAACAAAAAAAACTCTATAACCGCATGACAAATGTGGTAGCCAAACTAAATAAACTCCCATCGTCATTTAGATCATCCTACGTAAGGAAAAAAGATCAACCAACTCCTTAACTCCTACTGCATAATGGGATTATATTTTTCTTTTTGACATGTTAATGGGACTTAAAAGCTCACTTACATGCATGCTACCGGTGCATGCTTGCATGCAGACATGTTGATGTGATTTAAAACCAACTCACATGCATGTGGCACGGTATTTCTGCATGCTTGCATGTGTCTTAGTGTGGAGCCTCTCAACGTCAAGATCAGACAGCTATTATGGACTGATTTACTTCATCTAACGGCTGCATCAATTTTGATGACGTGGCTCAAGGAGAGGATAGAGAATTCCTAGTAGTGGGGGCTAGCTATTACTAGTAGATATAAGTCTTTGTAGAGATTCCACTACATACGGAACAAAATGAATGAATCTACACTTAAAATGCATCTATATACATCCGCATGTGGTTCATGGTGAAATCTCTACAAAGACTTATATTTAGGAATGGAGGAAGTACTAGTATAGTACGTACTGTAATTTATCTGCGAGATAAATTTGTACAATGCTATGAAGCTTCTAGCTTCTGTTACATGTATCTTGCGTCCAAGGTTGCCCGTTGCAACATTTCATCAAATACAAAGGAGACTAACATGCATGCTATTGCATCTCAATGATTGACAGATCATAGCAAATATGTACTCCCTCCGTTCCAAAATAAGTTTCTCAACTTTGTGCAAACTTTAGTACAAAGTTGTACTACTACTAAAGTTGACACTTATTTTGGAACAGAGGCAGCTAAAGAAAAAAACGATCCATGCAGTCCCTAGCCCTTGAACCGTGAACCCTGACCAGGCTTCAATTTGCTGGCAACATTCGAGCTTCCTAATAAATGAAGTTTGCAACCTTTTGACCATCGGATCATTTTGTGCAGTTTCACCAAAATCGAGATAAGCATCCATGTGGCAAAGAAATTGAACAAGCGTGATTAGAATAAGATTACTAGGACTAGTTGATGAGACATAAACTCATCACAAATATAGTACATAGAAGCCAGTAGAGGTATGTGCGGGGCAAAGAAGTAGAGAAATATCCACAGGGAGTGATGTGGGCAGCTGGAGCAGTGGTGCAAGCCGGCTGTAAAGGGAGTTGTACATGAGGGACGTAGCTCAACCTTGAGGAGGGCGGCAGGAGGCGGAAACCGCCCACGTCGCGGCAGTGAGCAAGGGACGAAGGCAACCTCACCAGCTTTGTGAGAGAGAATGGCGGGGACCCCTGATCGGGACGTGCCGACAGTGGGTTTTCGCCATCGGTGACGGCTACCGCATATACACTAAGCATCCACCCCTTCCCCAAGCGGACGTGATCCGTCGGGATGTTAGAGATGTGGCCACAGTCGTTTTGTGCGAGAGAGTGTGAAGAGAGCAACCCCAGCAAGCAACCGTGTAGGCTGGCCCGTCCTGACTATGTACTCCTTTTCTCTCCGTATGAACCTATCATATTGCTTACGTGCCACTGAAGAAAAAAACTTTATTTATAAATGACGCGGCACCTACTACTCATTCTCCTATAACCTTGCGCTTGGCATCTCCAAAATATTGACCTTGCGATTGGCTCTTCGCCTCTTCAGGAAGTCAAGCAATAATGGTAGTGCAGTATATATCGTTCTGGCTATATGAGACCGAATGAATTGTTGCACGTCCACCACGTGGGCGAGGGTCGAGGGGCGAGGGAGAGTGCTACATACGGAGCAAAATGAGTGAATCTACACTGTAAAATACGTCTATATACATCAGTGTTTGGAGTATGTACTAGTAGTTCATATTGAAATCTACTAAAGGACATATATATTCCAAACAATATGATATAATCTCTATAACCAAGGTAGTAGGGACGAGGAGTAAACGGAGGGAGTAGTAAATTTTTCTCCTCGTCCAGCGAGCCACCGCGCACATGGGCGAGGGAGCGGGCGTAAGGCGTAGTAAGCAAGCTTTACCTCATCCTGCGAGCCACCGCGTCCGTGGGCGGGGGAGACGGTGTACTAAGCAAGCTTCTCCTCGTTCTGCGAGTTGACGGGACACATCAAAAGTACTCCAGTGTATAGAGCCTTGCCTCTAAGGTAGGCCCCACATGGTTTGCCTCTTTTTTTAACAAAACACGTCAAGTCGCAATTTTTTGTTCACCCGTGGTAGACGATCCTCCCTCCACCAAGTGGACAACCAGTAGACATGCCAAATTACCACGTGGGCTGTCTTTTTCGTATAGAAATGAGCTCCAACGTGTACCCGCGTGGGTGTGGTTGGGAAAGAGACGGGAGTACGTGCGTTGTGCATGCACCTCTTCTCTTCGTGCATGTTCCCCACCTACGTGGGTGTGTGTGAGAGATACAAACCGCATTCGTGAGTGTTTTTTGTTTTGGGGTGGGGGTGGGGTGGGGGGTTGATTTCGTGAATTATTTGTGGGAATATGTGTCGATGACATCTCAAACAAAATTTTGCATGCAATGTGTGTGAAATGGAGGCCTATCCATATCATACATAGAGGGTCGGGCAATCCACGAGAAGAGAGGGAGGGGTCATAGCTATCGATAGAGTCGAAGAGAGGATCAAGTGGGTGGGTGCGAGATCGATGAAGAGAGCCATCGAAATTG
>NC_041384.1:166547036-166590224 GCF_002162155.2 Triticum dicoccoides
AAGAGAGGATCAAGTGGGTGGGTGCGAGATCGATGAAGAGAGCCATCGAAACTGTGTGTGTGTACAAGTCAAAGATATAGGGCGACTGGCCTACCGGAACGTTAGAGGGCACACGTCAAGTTTGTGTGTGGCAGGGAGACATGACTAGAGCGCTTGATGTATCGGTGTGTGTGGGGGGGAGGGGGTGGTGGGAGGGGTAGGCAGAGGCCTAACTATAGAGGTAGAACGACTCGTATATGTGTTGAGAAGGAGAGACCCAGCTATGTCTTGAGGGAGATCGGTCGACATCCATACATAACTGAAGGACGGGAAATATGATGGGAGAGAGATAGAGGAGAGAGAGAGGGAGGGAGAGGGAGGGAGAGGGGTAGAGTGTTGGATGGGTGATGGAGTTGCTTCTCGAAGATGGTGGGAGAGGCCTACTAGACAAACTGAGGGTGGAACTGCAATGTTATCAATAAGAGTGGGGATGTGTTTCTGTGTGTGCCTGTGCGTGATAGATCTGTCGGGACGCATCCATGGATGATGAAGGGGAACAATGTGTTTGGTAAGCAAACCTAACTAGATCGGTAGATCAATTGTTGTTTGTCGGAGGAAGGGAGAGACACAACTAATGAGGTAGATCGATTGACATGTGGGTAAAAACGAGTTATAAGGACCTAGCTAGCTATATGTATAGCGAGAGATCGGTTGGTGTACGTCCATTTGTTAGAGGCTAATAAGGCCCAGCGAGACGGATAGACAGAGAGAATGGAGCTAGGAGGTGGTGCGAGAGGCCCAACTACTAGCTAGATAGGGGGAGGAGTGTGCGGTTGTGAGAGAGCGATGAAAAGAGGGGCGAGAGTTTACACGTGTGTCTGACCGTATGAGAGACACGAGGCAAGGACACGTAAAGGAGGAGATTGAAGGTGTGTTTGTATGTTGTAGGGAGGCATCGCTGGAGAGGTTTATTGATCGGTGTGTGTCGGAAAGGAGTTGTGGAGACTCTGGGAGAACGACCTAAAGAAAAAAAGAATGTGCCCGGTGGATAGAATGCCGAGGGAGGGGGAGGGCGTGTGCATGCACGAGATAAAGTTAGTGGTAGCTATAAAGGTTAGAGGATTGTGTGGGTGTAAGAGACTAACAAAGATCATAATTTGATAGGAAAGGGATTCATATATTTGAATAGGAGATCATAGTGTTTTAAACATTGCATGCATGAATGTAGCGGTGATACACGTGTTGTGCACATGTTATACCATAATGTGATAATGCATGGTGTTTGCAACTCACAGCTAAATGCCGAACAATCTAAACCATACTATACATCAAACAATCTCATATTTTATTTGAATTTGTGATAATGTGTGACGTTTGCAGCTTACAACTAAATATCGAACAATCTAAACAATACTATATATCGAACATTCTCACATTTTATTTGAATTTGTGGTGATGTGTGGTGTTTGCAACTCACATCTAAATACTTGTAGGCGTATGGGGCGGGGCACCATACATAATGTGATAAACACATTATACATATGAGACATGGTTTAGATTATGAAGATCTAGCTAGAGCTAGAAATATAATGTGATTTGAAATCAAAATAAAGTGGATTCAAAAAATCTAGTTCGAGTTCATATAGTACACATAGTTCATATGTAACTCGAGACTAATCATGTGGTGTGCTGTGAAGATAATACACAAACGATGGTTTAACTTGACAATAATGATGATTGTAGATCTTATTAAAACAGAGAAATGAATTCAAATGCTTTGACTTCACAATAATCATTACTGTAGATCTTATTCAAATAGAGAAACGAATTCAAATTTAGTTCATATTGAAGCGGTAGTATATACGTTTGGAATGCACTAAAACGTTCATTTGAGTAGTAGGTTGCATGCATTATACACGTAGGGAAATATTTTAATTGAACATAACATGAATTCAATGTTTTGAATGACATTTGTAGGGCGCATTGATTTGGTACAGTACACGTTAGGCTTGTCCGAAATTTTCAACCCGCGCCTTGTTAGCCCGAAATATTTAAGATATATCTTTGTCTCGTTGTGCTCCGACAACTCCCTCCATATCAACCCGCGCCTTGCTATTCCGAAATTACAACGCGCGCGAAAACTCCCACCTCCTGTGAAATCCCGACACGCGAAATACCCGTGGTACCCCTGAACCGAAAGAACCGCCTCAAATCGATGGGGGTACTTTCGTAACTTACCCCACATTTCGGACAAGCGCGTCTCTAAGCCATGGTTTCCCACTGCCATCCCATCCGCCCACCCATTCGTACACCGAGGCCGCGAAAACCCGCGACGAAACCCCACACCCTGCTCCGTCCTCCACCCAGCCGGAGCCTCTTCCCCGACGACGTCGTCCACAGCAACACCTCGACGTCCCTCATCCACCGTACCGGATGAGGATCCGTCGTCGATCTCATTGTCCCGTCGGTTCAGCCACACCGTCCTCCACCTCCAAGGAGCTGCCCGACGTTCCCCTCGTCTTTCACGCCACCTCCATTCCCACACCACCGTCTTCACCTGCACCACCGGAAGAGCATCATCATCACCGTTTCCTTGGATGAAGCTGCGGCCTAATCGGCGCCACCAAAGAGGTTGTACACTAATTGCCGCATTTTCTTCTTGATTCGATCTCACGTTGCTGTCGACGCTCGGTCCCGAGCCGACACGGCGCGGCTCCATCCACGGTGGCGTCGTCGGCCACTTCCTCCACGGCGTCGCTCCCTCGGTGGCGACGTCCACATCAGTAGGACCTGCTGCTGCTTTAGCTCTCGCTCGCGCTGCTGATCTACTCTTGCTCTCGGTCCCCTACCTGGTCTGCTCTTGCTATTGCTCTTGCTCGCGCTGCTGCTCTCGCTCTTGCTCTTGCTTGCGATGCTGCTACGATTTAGCTACACTTCACTCCGATGCCGCTGGGGTGAAGGAAGAACCAGCCGCAGCGGGGAGGGGGGCTCGCCGGAGAGGTACCCCACTATCTATCTTAGGGTTCAGGATGGGGGCGGTGGTCGCCGGCGGTGGCGGGGCATTGGTGGGGCGGTGGCGTGGGGATCGCCGGAGAAAAATCTCGGCACGGGGGGGCCTAGAGGGATGGCCGGGGCGGCGGCGGACCGACACTGGGGAGTGTTTTCAGGGCAGGCGGGGCGGTGCACCGCCGGCCGCGGGCGGCGGGGGGCTGCTGTTTGGCCGGCTCAGGGGGGTGGAGGTTGAAGATGAACCGCAGGCCCTTGATTTCATATCCAACGGCTGCAAAATCGACTGACCAGAGATGAAAAAGTCAGTCGACCGACGTGTGGCCTCACCTTGCTAGTGTGTCCAGTTTTGACAGAAAAATTCAGTTTCGACAGTTAAGTTCAGTTTTGACAGTTAAGTTCAGTTTCGACAGTTAAATTCAGTTTCAACAGTTTAGTTCAGAGATGAGCGGCTGATGTATTTTACATCTAGCACTTTGTGGTTATGTATTTTACGTCATGTATTGGAGATGCTATTAGAATTCCACTCAGGTTAACATTGTTCGTTGTCTCTCTTGTCCTGCTTCAGCCTCGGCGTCGTACAACTCACCGAAGCTGCTCCAACGACGAAACCCTCCATCACAGCAGAGCAGTACCTCGGGCTCCATCTCTAGACGCCTAAGATTTTCTTCCCTCCTCCGACCGCCAAGTCAGCCAGAGCATCCTCACCGGCCAACCCAATCACGCTGAGATCGACATGGCTTCACCAAAGAGGTTGTACACTTGTTGCATCTCTTTTTTACTCTACATGTTATATATATTGTCCACTGAGCACACGGATTTGTTCCTTTAGTGTCTCCTTGAAAGAAAAAAATGTAGGAATTTTAATTTTCACTTGTCCTCCTTTTCAAATTCCTATTCATGAAGCACAAGACTAAGAGATAGTAGCATAATAGCATTATAACCATACATTTTCTTGTGGTTTGACTTAATCTCACCATGCTTCTTTGCATCCTGCGATCTTCCAATTGTTGTGAATCAAACACCCAGATTGGCAGAAATCCTGTGTTTTTAAATTCTCTATTTTGCACGTGCATTCCTATCCTATTCCTGTCTATTTCCTATCCCTGCATTGTTGTAATCCTCCAATTCAAACGAGCCCTTATAGAATTACTTCTCTTACAGATAGTTGTCAAAGAAAACCTTGCATGGTTTGTCCCGCTCCTGCTGCGACGTCGTCCACCCCAGCTTAGCTGCTCCAACGACAGAAGGGTCCAGCACAACAGGGATCCTTCCTCCAGACTGTCTTTCGCCGCCACAGATCTTCTTCCCCGCCACTGGCAGCCATGAAAACTGCACTACCATCATCAACCGAGCAGATGACCTCGAGGACTACACGGGTCCGCAAGAGAGGTCGCACTCTTTCGTGTCTGCTTACGTTATGCATCGCTTAATATTACATGCTACTTTATCGTCATGTTCACCGATTAGACTCTGAGTCAGCTCCAAACTAATGGTCAAACTTGAGTTTTTAAATGGTTGTGGGGTACAATATCGGGGCCGCTATCAATAGTATCTATCTACTATCTGGTTAATCTCCGGTGTCTACTATGAGTTTCATGTTGGGTGGGAAACAAACAGTAAAGAGGCCATTATCTGTATTTTTAACTGAAGTCATTATCTGCCTCCTATTATTGGTTTTGGGTCTATCCACAGGTTGCTACCATCACTCTGGATTTCTGCATGCACTCCTTACATAATCTCACTATGTTTTATTCCTATGCATGACAATTATTGTAAACAATGGAACTGAACATGTAGAGCAAAAGAGACGAGCCTTGTGTGGCAATAAAATTTCATGTAGACATCGCTCCATGGTAGGCGCAAAGGCAGCCCCCCTCCACGCATTTCGGATTGTAATCGAGAGGAAGATATCTGTTCTGAGGGGGATTCAGAAGGAGAAGACAACTCCTATTTACCCCCTGAGGTCTTCGCTCGAACTTGGCATGCTGATGTTGGTTATATCATGCATATGGTGTCTTGCATTGCTTACTTTATACATCAAATATGTCATCTGCTTAATTTAGACATCCTTTGTGCGAATGCCATCTGTTTAGTTTATTCATCGTTTATGTGAATTATGCAACGCTATCTTGTTTAGCCACGCATCATATATGTGAATTTTGCAATGCCATCCTGCTTAGCCAGTCATCTTATATGTAAATTATATCAGGCCATCCTTTTTTCGTTACATATTACATTTGTCAACAATGTTATTACATTCAACTGCTCTTCGTGTGCATCAGCCCTTTGACACGGTGATGGCAAATTCTGGAGTGAAAACAAGGTCTTCAGAGCAGACTATGCTATCTGATGAAGCGCATATCTCGCTGGTTACGGATAGCTCCTCAGAGGAGGATTCAGAGACAGATGACCAGTCCTACCCCCCCCCCCGAGGTGTATGCTCTAACTTGGCAGGGTTATGTTGCCCATATTGTTTGTGTGGTGTCCCGCATTGCTATGTCATTTGATTAGTTTAGACATGCTTTGTGTGAATGCCACCTGTTCAGTGTCTAATTACCATATATGTGAATTATGCATTGCCATCTTGTTGCAAGACATTATATATGTGAATTATACAATGCTATCTTGTTGCAAAGGCATTATATATGTGAATTATGCAATGCCATGCTGTTTAGCCAATCATCATGTATGTGAATTATATCATGCTATCATTTTTTTGTATTACGTGTTCCATTTGGCGACAACGTTTGTATATTCAACTACTCTTCCTGTGCATCAGCGATTTGAAGCGGTGATGGAAGTATCTGGAATGAAAACAAGGTATTCAGAGCAGACAATGCTACCTGCTGAAGCAGACATCTTGCTAGTTACAAAGAGCTCCTCAGAGGAGGATTCAGAGACTGATGACTAGTCCTATTTTCCCCGTGAGGTCTATGCTCAAACTTGGCAGGGTTATATTACCCATGTCATGTATGTTGTCTTGCATTGCTTAGTTTTTACATCATATATGGATTGCCATCTGCTTACTTGCTTACTATATAAATCATATATTTGAATTATATCATGCCATCATGTTTACATAGTACATACACATCATCTATCTGAATTATGGCATGGCAACCCATTTAATAAAGACATCATATAGTTATATCATCTCATCCTGTTTAGTGTTTATAGTCATCATATTTTGAATTATGGCATTCTATCCGTGAATGTATGTGAATTATGGCATGCCAACCTATTTAATAAACACATTATATAGTTATGTCATGTCATCCTGTTTACATAGTCTCATGTTTTGAACTATGTCTTTCCATCTTTTTTAGTTAGCCATCATAATGTGAAATTGTGTCATGCTATCCTGTTTAGTTAGCCATCATATATGTGAAATTGTGTCATGCTATCATGTTTGGTTAGACAACATAAATATGAATTATTTCATGCCCTCTTTTATTCCACACTATCCATTGCACTGTCTATCATACAATGTCTATACTTTCAATTACTTTTCTTGTTTATCAACCATTTGAATTGGAGAGCATGATGGCAGTATCTAAGGGAGTAACAACACAGTCTTCAGAAAAGATAGTGCTACCAGTTGATGCAGATAAAACCACGGTTGTACTTGCCCAAGGACCAGATCCACCACACATAACCCAGACTCTCGCAGATTGTACCCCTACCCAGTTAGACAGAGAACCAGTTGCACCCCTTCTAACCCCAACCCCGGTAGATAGTAACCCAGTTCCAGTTGACACAGCATCGTCTCCACCACAGAGCACCCAAACACGAGCAATTAGTAAGGGAACTGCAGTGTCCAAAGCACGAGGACCACCACTCCGAATCCCAACTCAACGCTTAAAGGAGAAGAAGATTTGTTCTCAGGTCAGGTTCTGTAGCTATGGTTCATACTCCTTTGCTCTTGCATGACTGTATTTACTCATACCAACTATTTTCAAATTTGAAGGATGGAATTGAAACTCCAATTGTGCAACAGGTATGTTTTAAACCTATTTCTTTAACTGGTTTGCTGTTGTAACCTGCTCTATGTTGATTTCAGTTTCAATTGAATAAACAGTTATGTTCTCATGTCATGCACATTACAAGTGTTGTTATTGCTCTATAGTCACCCATACTTATATTCTGTCTATTTTGCTTTGTCTTGAACAAATATTATTTGAACTGTGTCTCTATCTTGATTTGGCAACAAAAACTAGAATGGTATAGACCATAAAGTGACCATGGTACATAGATATATGTTAGTTTCATGTTATTATCCTGTCCACTTTACTACTGAACTCATTTACCAAAATGAGTTTCATATACAACATGGTAAACATGTGATGTGTCTGCTTGTTTCTATTTTAGAATGCGGACAAAATATTGGAGAACAGTACCGCGTTATCCAATAATAAAGGAAGTAATGCAGATAAGGTTCAAGATAGTGAGACATCCCTGTTGGTCTCCAAGAAAGCTGATAAAAACTATCTTGACGATAGTGGGGGAACCCAAAAGTCCTGTCTTGATGTAGCGTTTGAGTTACTGGCCACTACTGCTGGCACAAGCTCTTCGAACTCGCTGCATGAATCAGTTCGTCTTCTTGAGTCTCAACTTCAAGTTGAAAGACATCGATCAGATGTGCTACGACAGGAAGCTGAGGGACTGAGGAAGTCCCTGTAGAATTCAGATGCATATTTTCTGGTGCAACAGCAAGCGCTTGAGGATTTAAGCGCCAAACAAGAGAAAGTTAATAAGCTTGCTAAGAATCTTGCCAGCATTATGGGTACCCAGGATATCGTTTCTTGAGATCTTCTGAAGTGGTTTCAGTTCTGGATTTGTTTCGCTGCGGCGTTTATTTGCACTGGTCGCCAACTTTGACAACAAGTGTATATGATATGCTGCTTTGTGTTGGGGAACGTAGTAATTTCAAAATTTTCCTACGCACATGCAAGATCATGGTGATGCATAGCAACAAGAGGGGAGAGTGTTGTCTACGTACCCTCGTAGACCGGAAGCGGAAGCGTTAGCACAACGCAGTTGATGTAGTCGTACGTCTTCACGGCCGACCGATCAAGCACCGAAACTACGACACCTCCGAGTTCTAGCACACGTTCAGCTCGATGACGATCCCCGGACTCCGAACCAGCAGAATGTCGGGAAAAAGTTCCGTCCGCATGACGGTGTGGTGACGATCTTGATGTTCTACCGTCACAGGGCTTCGCCTAAGCACCGCTACAAATATTATCGAGGATTATGGTGGAGGAGGGCACCGCACACGGCTAATAGATCTCAAGGATCAATTGTTGTGTCTTTGGGGTGCCCCCCTGCACCCGTATATAAAGGAGCAAGGGAGGAGGAGGCCGGCCCTAGGAGGGGGCGCGCCAAGTGTGGAGTCCTACTAGGACTCCCTAGTCCTAGTAGGATTCCACCTCCCATATGGAATAGGAAAAGAGGAAGGGAAAAGGAGAAGGAAGGAAGGGGGGCGTCCCCCTTCCCTAGTCCAATTCGGACCGAACCAAGGGGAGGGGTGCAGCCACCCTTGAGGCCCTTTTCCTTCTTTCCCGTATGGCCCAATAAGGCCCAATACGTATTCCCGTAACTCTCCGGTACTCCGAAAAATACCCGAATCACTCGGAACCTTTCCGATGTCCGAATATAGTCGTCCAATATATCGATCTTTATGTCTCGACCATTTCGAGACTCCTCGTCATGTCCCCGATCTCATCCGGGACTCCGAACTCCTTCGGTACATCAAAACTCATAAAGTCATAATATAACTGTCATCGGAACCTTAAGCGTGCGGACCCTACGGGTTCGAGAACAATGTAAACATGACCGAGACACGTCTCCGGTCAATAACCAATAGCGGAACCCGGATCTCATATTGGCTCCCACATATTCTACAAAGATCTTTATCGGTCAGACCGCATAACAACATACGTCGTTCCCTTTGTCATCGGTATGTTACTTGCCCGAGATTCAATTGTCGGTATCTCAATACCTAGTTCAATCTCATTACCGGCAAGTCTCTTTACTCGTTCCGTAATACATCATCCTGCAACTAACTCATTAGTTGCAATGCTTGCAAGGCTTAAGTGATGTGCATTACCGGGAGGGCCTAGAGATACCTCTCCGACAATCGGAGTGACAAATCCTAATCTCGAAATACGCCAACCCAACAAGTACCTTCGGAGACACCTGTAGAGCACCTTTATAATCACCCAGTTACGTTGTGACGTTTAGTGGCACACAAAGTGTTCCTCCGGTAAACGGAAGTTGCATAATCTCATAGTCATAGGAACATGTATAAGTCATGAAGAAAGCAATAGAAACAAACTAAACGATCAAGTGCTATGCTAACGGAATGGGTCAAGTCAATCACATCATTCTCCTAATGATGTGATCCCGTTAATCAAATGACAACTCATGTCTATGGTTAGGAAACATAACCATCTTTGATCAACGAGCTAGTCAAGTAGAGGCATACTAGTGACACTTTGTTTGTCTATGTATTCACACATGTATTATGTTTCCAGTTAATACAATTCTAGCATGAATAATAAACATTTATCATGATATAAGGAAATAAATAATAACTTTATTATGGCCTCTAGGGCATATTTCCTTCAGTCTCCCACTTGCACTAGAGTCAATAATCTAGTTCACATCGCCATGTGATTTAACATCAATAGTTCACATCACCAAGTGATTAACACCCATAGTTCACATCGACATGTGACCAATACCCAAAGGGTTTACTAGAGTCAATAATCTAGTTCACATCGCTATGTGATTAACACCCAAAGAGTACTGAGGTGTGATCATGTTTTGCTTATGAAAGAAGTTTAGTCAACGGGTCTGCCACATTCAGATCCGTAAGTATTTTGCAAATTTCTATGTCAACAATGCTCTGCATGGAGCTACTCTAGCTAATTGCTCCCACTTTCAATATGTATCCAGATTGAGACTTAGAGTCATCTGGATCAGTGTCAAAACTTGCATCGACGTAACCCTTTACGACGAACCTTTTGTCACCTCCATAATCGAGAAACATATCCTTATTCCACTAAGGATAATTTTGACCAATGTTCAGTATTCTACTCCTAGATCACTATTGTACTCCCTTGCCAAACTCAGGGCAGGGTATACAATAGGTCTGGTACACAGCATGGCATACTTTATAGAACCTATGGCTGAGGCATAGGGAATGACTTTCATTCTCTCTCTATCTTCTGCCATGGTCGGGTTTTGAGTCTTACTCAACTTCACACCTTTGTAACACAAGCAAGAACTTCTTCTTTGACTGTTCCATTTTGAACTACTTCAAAATCTTGTCAAGGTATGTAATCATTGACAAACTTATCAAGCGTCTTGATCTATCTCTGATCAACATGTAAGCAGCTTCACCGAGGTCTTTCTTTGAAAAACTCCTTTCAAACATTCCTTTATGCTTTGCAGAATAATTCTATATTATCTCTGATCAACAACATGTCTTTCACATATACTTATCCGAAATGTTGTAGTGCTCCCACTCACTTTCTTGTAAATACAGGCTTCACCGCAAGTCTGTATAAAACTATATGCTTTGATCAACTTATCAAAGCGTATATTCCAACTCCGAGATGCTTGCACCAGTCCATAGATGGATCGCTGGAGCTTGCATATTTTGTTAGTACCTTTAGGATTGACAAAACCTTCTGGTTGCATCATATACAACTCTTCTTTAATAAATCCATTAAGGAATGCAGTTTTGTTTATCCATTTGCCAGATTTCATAAAATGCGGCAATTTCTAACATGATTCGGACAGACTTAAGCATAGATACGAGTGAGAAATTCTCATCGTAGTCAACATCTTGAACTTGTCGAAAACCTTTTTGCGACAATTCTAGCTTTGTAGATAGTAACACTACTATCAGCGTCTGTCTTCCTCTTGAAGATCCATTTAATCTCAATGGCTCGCTGATCAATGGGCAAGTCAATCAAAGTCTATACTTTGTTCTCATGCATGCATCTCATCTCAGATTTCATGGCCTCAAGCCATTTCGCGGAATCTGGGTTCATCATTACTTCCTCATAGTTCGTAGGTTTGTCATGGTCAAGTAACATGACCTCCAGAACAGGATTACCGTACCACTCTAGTATGGATCACACTCTGGTTTACCTACGAGGTTCGGTAGTAACTTTGATCTGAAGTTACATGATCATCATCATTAGCTTCCTCACTAATTGGTGTAGTAGTCACAGGAACAGATTTCTGTGATGAACTACTTCCCAATAAGGGAGCAGGTACAGTTACCTCATCAAGTTCTACTTTCCTCCCACTCACTACTTTCGAGAGAAACTCCTTCTCTAGAAAGGATCCATTCTCAGCAATGAATATCTTGCCTTCGGATCTGTGATAGAAGGTGTACCCAACATTTTCTTTTGGGTATCCTATGAAGATTTACTTCTCCGATTTGGGTTCGAGCTTATCATGTTGAAACTTTTTCACATAAGCATCGCAGTCCCAAACTTTAAGAAACAACGGCTTAGGTTTCTTGCCAAACCACAGTTCATATGGTGTCGTCTCAATGGATTTTTAGATGGTGCCCTATTTAACGTGAATGTAGCTGTCTCTAATGCATAACCCCAAAACGATAGTGGTAATCGGTAAGAGACATCATAGATCGCACCATATCTAATAAAGCACGGTTACGACGTTCGAACACACCATTACACTGTGGTGTTCCAGGTGGCATGAGTAGAGAAACTATTTCACATTGTTTTAACTGAAGGCCAAACTCGTAACTCAAATATTTTGCTTCTGCGACCATATCGTAGAAACTTTTATTTTTGTTACTATGATTCTCCACTTCACTCTGAAATTCTTTAAACTTTTCAAATATTTCAGACTTGTGTTTCATCAAGTAGATATACTCATATGTACTCAAATCATCTGTGAAGATCAGAAAATAATGATACCTGCCGCGAGGCTCAATATTCATCGGACCACATACATCAGTATGTATGATTTCCAACAAATCTGTTGCTCGCTCCATTGTTCCGGAGAACAGAGTCTTGGTCATCTTGCCCATGAGCCATGGTTCGCAAGCATCAACTGATTCATAATCAAGTGATTCCAAAAACCCATCAGCATGGATTTTCTTCATACGCTTTACACCAATATGACCTAAATGGCAGTGCCACAAATAAGTTGCACTATCATTATTAACTTTGCATCTTTTGGCTTCAATATTATGAATATGTGTATCACCACGATCGAGATCCAACAAACCATTTTCATTGGGTGTATGACCATAGAAGGTTTTATTCATGTAAACAGAACAACAATTATTTTCTAATTTACATGAATAATTGTATTGCAATAAACATGATCCAATCATATTTATGCTCAACGCAAACACCAAATAACATTTATTTAGGTTCAACACTAATCCCGAAAGTATAGGGAGTGTGCGATGATGATCATATCAATCTTGGAACCACTTCCAACACACATCATCACTTCATTTTAACTAGTCTCTGTTTATTTTGCAACTCCCACTTCGAGTTACTACTCTTAGCAACTGAACCAGTATCAAATACCGAGGGGTTGCTATAAACACTAGTAAAGTACACATCAATAACATGTATATCAAATATAGATTTGTTCACTTTGCCATCCTTTTTATCCACCAAATACTTGGGGTAGTTCTGCTTCTAGTGACCAGTCCCTTTGCAGTAGAAGCACTTAGTCTCAGGCTTAGGTCCAGACTTGGGTTTCTTCACTTGAGCAGCAACTTGTTTGCCGTTCTTCTTGAAGTTCCCTTTCTTTCCCTTTGCCCTTTTCTTGAAACTAGTGGTCTTGTTAATTATCAACACTTGATGCTCTTTCTTGATTTCTACCTTCATCGATTTCATCATCATGAAAAGCTCGGGAATGGTTTCCGTTATCCCTTGCATATTATAGTTCATCACGAAGTTCTACTAACTTGGTGATGGTGACTAGAGAATTCTGTCAATCACTATTTTATCTGGAAGATTAACTCCCACTTGATTCAAGCGATTGTAGTACCCAGACAATCTGAGCACATGCTCACTCCTTGAGCTATTCTCTTCCATCCTTTAGCTATAGAACTTGTTGGAGACTTCATATCTCTCAATTCGGGTATTTGCTTGAAATATTAACTTCAACTCCTGGAACATCTTATATGATCCATGACATTCAAAACATCTTTGAATTCCCGATTCTAAGATGTTAAGCATGGTGCACTAAACTATCAAGTAGTCATCATATTGAGCTAGCCAAACGTTCATAACGTCTGCATTTGCTCCTGCAATAGGTCTGTCACCTAGCGGTGCATCAAGGACAAAATTATTCTGTGCAGCAATGAGGATAAACCTCAGATCACGGATCCCATCCGCATCATTGCTACTAACATTTTTCAACTTAGCTTTCTCAAGGAACATATCAAAAATAAAACAGGGGAGCTAAACGCGAGCTATTGATCTACAACATAGATATGCTAATACTACCAGGACTAAGTTCATGTTGAATTAAAGTTCAATTAATCATATTACTTCAGAACTCCCACTTAGATAGACATCCCTCTAATCCTCTAAGTGATCACGTGATCCAAATCAACTAAACCATGTCCGATCATCACGTGAGATGGAGTAGTTTCAATGGTGAACATCACTATGTTGATCATATCTACTATATGATTCACGCTCGACCTTCCGTTCTCCGTGTTCCGAGGCCATATCTGTTATATGCTAGGCGCGTCAAGTTTAACCTGAGTATTCCGCGTGTGCAAATGTTTTGCACCCGTTGTATTTGAACGTAGAGCCTATCACACCCGATCATCACGTGGTGTCTCAGCATGAAGAACTTTCGCAACGGTGCATACTCAGGGAGAACACTTGTACCTTGATAATTAGTGAGAGATCATCTTATAAAGCTACCGTCGAACTAAGCAAAATAAGATGTATAAAAGATAAACATCACATGCAATCAAAATATGTGACATGATATGGCCATCATCATCTTGTGCCTTTGATCTCCATCTCCAAAGTATCGTCATGATCTCCATCGTCACCGGCATGACACCATGATCTCCATCATCTTGATCTATATCAATGTGTCGTCACATGGTTGTCTCGCCAACAATTGCTCTTGCAACTATTGCTATCGCATAGCGATAATTGTAAAGCAATTATTTGGTGCTTGCATCTTATGCAATAAAGAGACAAGCATAAGGCTTCTGCCAGTTGCCGATAACTTCAACAAAACATGATCATCTTATACAACAACTTATATCTCATCACATCTTGACCATATCACATCACAACATGCCCTGCAAAAACAAGTTAGACGTCCTCTACTTTGTTGTTGCAAGTTTTACGTGGCTGCTACGGGCTTAGCAAGAACCGTTCTTACCTACGCATCAAAACCACAACGATAGTTTTTCAAGTTGGTGTTATTTTAACCTTCTCAAGGACCGGGCGTAGCCACACTCGGTTCAACTAAAGTTGGAGAAACTGACACCCGCTAGTCACCTGTGTGCATAGCACGGCGGTAAAACCAGTCTCGTGTAAGCGTACGCGTAATGCCGGTCTGGGCCGCTTCATCCAACAATACCGCCGAACCAAAGTATGACATGCTGGTAAGCAGTATGACTTATATCGCCCACAACTCACTTGTGTTCTACTCGTGCACAACATCAACGCATAAAACCTAGGCTCGGATGCCACTGTTGGGGAACGTAGTAATTTCAAAATTTTCCTATGAACACGCAAGATCATGGTGATGCATAGCAACGAGAGGGGAGAGTGTTGTCTACGTACCCTCGTAGACCGGAAGCGGAAGCGTTAGCACAACGCAGTTGATGTAGTCGTACGTCTTCACGGCCCGACCGATCAAGCACCGAAACTACGGCACCTCCGAGTTCTAGCAAACGTTCAGCTCGATGACGATCCCCGGACTCCGATCCAGCAGAATGTCGGGGAAGAGTTCCGTCAGCACGACGGTGTGGTGAAGATCTTGATGTTCTACCGTCGCAGGGCTTCGCCTAAGCACCGCTACAATATTATCGAGGATTATGGTGGAGGAGGGCACCGCACACGGCTAATAGATCTCAAGGATCAATTGTTGTGTCTTTGGGGTGCCCCCTGCACCCGTATATAAAGGAGCAAGGGAGGAGGAGGCCGGCCCTAGGAGGGGGCGCGCCAAGTGTGGAGTCCTACTAGGACTCCCTAGTCCTAGTAGGATTCCACCTCCCATATGGAATAGGAAAAGACGAAGGGAAAAGGAGAAGGAAGGAAGGGGGCACCCCCCTTCCCTAGTCCAATTCGGACCAGACCCAGGGGAGGGGAGCGGCCACCCTTGAGGCCCTTTTCCTTCTTTCCCGTATGGCCCAATAAGGCCCAATACGTATTCCCGTAACTCTCCGGTACTCCAAAAAATACCCGAATCACTCGGAACCTTTCCGATGTCCGAATATAGTCGTCCAATATATCGACCTTTACGTCTCGACCATTTCAAGACTCCTCGTCATGTCTCCGATCTCATCCAGGACTCCAAACTCCTTCGGTACATCAAAACTCATAAACTCATAATATAACTATCATCGAAACCTTAAGCGTGCGGACCCTACGGGTTCGACAACAATGTAGACATGACCGAGACACATCTCCGGTCAATAACCAATAGCGGAACCCGGATGCTCATATTAGCTCCCACATATTCTACGAAGATCTTTATCGGTCAGGCCGCATAACAACATACGTTGTTCCCTTTGTCATCGGTATGTTACTTGACGAGATTCGATCGTCGGTATCTCAATACCTAGTTCAATCTCGTTACCGGCAAGTCTCTTTACTTGTTCCGTAATACATCATCCTGCAACTAACTCATTAGTTGCAATGCTTGCAAGGCTTAAGTGATGTGCATTACCGAGAGGGCCCAGAGATACCTCTCCGACAATCAGAGTGACAAATCCTAATCTCGAAATACGCCAACCCAACAAGTACCTTCGGAGACACCTGTAGAGCACATTTATAATCACCCAGTTACGTTGTGATGTTTGGTGGCACACAAAGTGTTCCTCCGGTAAACGGGAGTTGCATAATCCCATAGTCATAGGAACATGTATAAGTCATGAAGAAAGCAACAGCAACAAACTAAACGATCAAGTGCTATGCTAACGGAATGGGTCAAGTCAATCACATCATTCTCCTAATGATGTGATCCCGTTAATGAAATGACAACTCATGTCTATGGTTAGGAAACATAACCATCTTTGATCAACGAGCTAGTCAAGTAGAGGCATACTAGTGACACTCTATTTGTCTTTGTATTCACACATGTATTATGTTTCCGGTTAATACAATTCTAGCATGAATAATAAACATTTATCATGATATAAGGAAATAAATAATAACTTTATTATTACCTCTAGGGCATATTTCCTTCACTTTGTTCCCTATATTTGCACTGGTGGCAAACTTTGATGCCCAATGAATGTAATATGTGTAATAGCCGTGATAGCCTCGCGTTAGTTGCTTGCTTATTTATTTCCTTGTTGTCTTGTTTATTTGTTTGTTTGTAGTCATTGCAGTTCTTTTTCCGCGGTTAGCTAGTGGCTGCAATAACCTATTTTTTAAAACTAGGCCACAATAACCATGGGCTAATATTTACTGTAGTGACACTGGGCCTCCTACTGGCCGTAGAAACAGTGGGCCTTCTACGGGTCATAGAAACAATGGGCCTTCTACGGGCCATAGAAACAATGGGCCTTCTGCGGGCCGTATTATCAATGGGCCTTATACGGGCCGTATAATCGATTGGCCAAACATGGGCCAAACAGACCACATTATGGCCGTAAACGGGCTAGAGTTGGAATCATCCGTTCATGGGCCAACCATAATGGGCCATCGTTAATAGGCCGTATTTGATGACGCTATGAAATCGGCCCAACGTATTAACGGACCACAAACGGGACGACTGTAACCACGGGCTGAATTTGGACCACAAGCAAAAAATGACAGTAACGGGCCGTAAGTAAATGAATGCTGGAAATGAGCCCAAGAATAAATGGGCTCTGAGAAGGCCGAAAGATAACATGGGCTGGAAACGGCCCAATGGAATAACGGGCTGTTAATGGGTATAAAGTGGTACACTGTTCATTACGGGCCAGTTTCACCACGGGCCGTTAATGGGTGTAAAGTGATACACTGTTCATGACGGCCCAGTTTCACCACGGGTCATTAATAGGCCAAGAGTTACATAGGGCCTCATATGGGTCGAAAGACGTCATGGGCCATACATGGGCCAGAAGTGAAAACGGGCTGGAATCATATTGGATGGCCCAGATGACGCTACTGGGCCTAATTCAGATAGGGTGTAATGGGCCTTGGGTTAGCGGCTGTAAATGGGCTATATTCGAACAGGCCATTAACAGGCTTTCCATGGGTCGGCCCGCCAGCTTTTGACCAAGTCAAACGGGCCGGCCTTTTCATAGGAATGGGCCTCTGTTGGGCTGTGCCACGTGTCGACGTATCATAGGCGCCTTCCGTCCAATGAGTGGTTGACATCTGTCCCAACGATGAGCCGACACGTGTTTCCTCCAGCCAATGATGATTTTACACGTGGAAAATCCCCATTGGTCGGGGCTGTTAACAGGTTATCGGATCCAAAACCCAACCCGATAGCTTAACGGCGTTCCGTTACGGTGGATGCCACGTGTCGGTCACCCTTGACGAAAGCACTTTTGTGACGCGCGATTTATCGTCATGGAAGTGGACACTTCCGTGATGATAATTTTGGTAATGTCATGGAACACTTCTACGACAACACAGGTATGACTATCTTGATTCTGTCATAAATTTGTCATGGATGTGTATGCATGACAAAAAAGCGACCTACTATGACAAACACGTATCATCACGGAAGTGTATTTTTTTGTAGTGGTGGTGGAGAGTACTTTTCTAATGAGTTTGATTTATTCTGTGCGGAACATGGCATTATTCATGAGAGGACGCCTCCCTACTCACGACAGTCAAACGGGGTTGCCGAACGGAAAAACCGTACTCTAACTGATTTGGTTAACGCCATGTTAGATACATCGGGTTTATCCAAGGCATGGTGGGGGGAGGCTGTTTTGACATCTTGTCATGTCCTGAATAAAGTTCCCACAAAGGATAATGAGAATACTCCCTATGAGCAATGGGAAAAGAAGAGAACTACACTCTCTTACTTGCGCACTTGGGGCTGTTTGGCGAAAGTCAATGTGCCGATAATCAAAAAGCGCAAGTTGGGACCAAAGACAGTGGACTGTGTTTTTCTTGGCTATGCCAAGCATAGCGTTGGCTATAGATTTCTAGAGGTGAAATCTGAGGTACCTGATCAGAAGGTCAGTACAATTATAGAGTCTAGGGATGCTACATTCTTTGAGGATATTTTTCCCATGAGAGATATGCAAAGCAATTCTAGACTAGAATCTGATGAGACTCCTGAACCTGCTATTCCGATGGAATATTATGAACATAAAAGTGATAAGAGTTCCACGGAGGATGACGAGGAAGCTCCTGTTAGGAGCAAGAGATAGAGGACTGCAAAGTCCTTTGATGATGATTTCCTCATGTACCTCGTGGATGATGATACTCCCAGCTCCATTTCAGAAGCTTATGCATCACCGGATGCTGACTACTGGAAGGTGTTGGGGAACGTAGTAATTTCAAAAAAATTCCTACACACACGCAAGATCATGGTGATGCATAGCAATGAGAGGGGAGAGTGTTGTCTACGTACCCTCGTAGACCGGAAGCGGAAGCGTTAGCACAATGCGGTTGATGTAGTCGTACGTCTTCACGGCCCGACCGACCAAGCACCGAAACTACAGCACCTCCGAGTTCTAGCACACGTTCAGCTCGATGACGATCCCTGGACTCCGATCCAGCAAAGTGTCGAGGAAGAGTTCCGTCAGCACGACGGTGTGGTGACGATCTTGATGTTCTACCATCGCAGGGCTTCGCCTAAGCACCGCTACAATATTATCGAGGATTATGGTGGAGGGGGGCACCGCACACGGCTAAGAGAACGATCACGAAGATCAAATTGTGTGTCTAGAGGTGCCCCCCTGCCCCTGTATATAAAGGGGCAAGGGGGGAGGCGGCCGGCCTAGGAGGAGGGCGCGCCAAGGGGGAGTCCTACTCCTACCGGGAGTAGGACTCCTCCTTTCCTTGTTGGAGTAGGAGAGAAGGAAAGAGGAGGAGAGGGAGAAGGAAAAGGGGGATGCACCCCTTGTCCAATTCGGACCAGAGGGGGGGCAGGCCTCCTTCCTTTTGGCCTCTCTCCTCTATTCCCGTATGGCCCAATAAGGCCCATATACTCCCGGGCGAATTCCCGTAACTCTCCGGTACTCCGAAAAATACCCGAATCACTCGGAACCTTTCCGATGTCCGAATATAGTCATCCAATATATCGATCTTTATGTCTCAACCATTTCAAGACTCCTCGTCATGTCCCCGATCGCATCCGGGACTCCGAACTCCTTCGGTACATCAAAACTCATAAACTCATAATATAACTGTCATCGAAACCTTAAGCGTGCGGACCCTACGGGTTCGAGAACAATGTAGACATGACCAAGACACGTCTCCGGTCAATAATCAATAGCGGAACCTGGATGCTCATATTGGCTCCCACATATTCTACGAAGATCTTTATCGGTCAAACCGCATAACAACATACGTTGTTCCCTTTGTCATCGGTATGTTACTTGCCCGAGATTCGATCATCGGTATCTCAATACCTAGTTCAATCTCGTTACCGGCAAGTCTCTTTACTCGTTCCGTAATACATCATCCTGCAACTAACTCATTAGTTGCAATGCTTGCAAGGCTTATAGTGATGTGCATTACCGAGTGGGCCCAGAGATACCTCTCCGACAATCGGAGTGACAAATCCTAATCTCGAAATACGCCAACCCAACAAGTACCTTCGGAGACACCTGTAGAGCACCTTTATAATCAACCAGTTATGTTGTGACGTTTGGTAGCACACAAAGTGTTCCTCCGGTAAACGGAAGTTGCATAATCTCATAGTCATAGGAACATGTATAAGTCATGAAGAAAGCAATAGCAACAAACTAAACGATCAAGTGCTATGCTAACGGAATGGGTCAAGTCAATCACATCATTCTCTAATGATGTGATCCCATTAATCAAATGACAACTCATGTCTATGGTTAGGAAACATAACCATCTTTGATCAATGAGCTAGTCAATTAGAGGCATACTAGTGACACTCTATTTGTCTTTGTATTCACACATGTATTATGTTTCCGGTTAATACAATCCTAGCATGAATAATAAACATTTATCATGATATAAGGAAATAAATAATAACTTTATTATTGCCTCTAGGGCATATTTCCTTCAGTCTCCCACTTGCACTAGAGTCAATAATCTAGTTCACATCGCCATGTGATTTAATACCAATAGTTCACATCAACATGTGATTAACACCCATAGTTCACATCGACATGTGACCAACACCCAAAGGGTTTACTAGAATCAATAATCCAGTTCACATCGCTATGTGATTAACACCCAAAGAGTACTAAGGTGTGATCATGTTTTGCTTTTGAGAGAAGTTTAGTCAACGGGTCTGCCACATTCAGATCTGTACGTATTTTGCAAATTTCTATGTCAACAATGCTCTGCATGGAGCTACTCTAGCTAATTGCTCCCACTTTCAATATGTATCCAGATTGAGACTTAGAGTCATCTGGATCAGTGTCAAAACTTGCATCGACGTAACCCTTTACGACGAACCTTTTGTCACCTCCATAATCGAGAAACATATCCTTATTCCACTAAGGATAATTTTGACCAATGTTCAGTATTCTACTCCTAGATCACTATTGTACTCCCTTGCCAAACTCAGGGCAGGGTATACAATAGGTCTGGTACACAGCATGGCATACTTTATAGAACCTATGGTTGAGGCATATGGAATGACTTTCATTCTCTCTCTATCTTCTGCCGTGGTCGGGTTTTGAGTCTTACTCAACTTCACACCTTGTAACACAAGCAAGAACTCCTTTTTGACTGTTTCATTTTTGAACTACTTCAAAATCTTGTCAAGGTATGTACTCATTGAAAAACTTATCAAGCGTCTTGATCTATCTCTATAGATCTTGATGCTCAATATGTAAGCAGCTTCACCGAGGTCTTTCTTTGAAAAACTCCTTCAAACATTCCTTTATGATTTGCCAAATAATTCTACATTATCTCCGATCAATATTATGTCATTCACATATACTTATCAGAAATGCTGTAGTGCTCCCACTCACTTTCTTGTAAATACAGTCTTCACCGCAAGTCTGTATGAAACTATATGCTTTGATCAACTTATCAAAGCGTATATTCCAACTCCGAGATGCTTGCACCAGTCCATAGATGGATCGCTGGTGCTTGCATATTTTGTTAGTACCTTTAGGATTAACAAAACCTTCTGGTTGCATCATATACAACTCTTCTTTAATAAATCCATTAAGGAATGCAGTTTTGTTTATCCACTTGCCAGATTTCATAAAATGCGGCAATTGCTAACATGATCCGGACAGACTTAAGCATAGATACGAGTGAGAAACTCTCATCGTAGTCAACACCTTGAACTTGTCGAAAACCTTTTTTCGACAATTCTGGCTTTGTAGATAGTGACACTACTATCAGTGTCCATCTTCCTCTTGAAGATCCATTTAATATCAATGGCTCGCCGATCAATGGGCAAGTCAATCAAAGTCCATAGTTTGTTCTCACACATGGATCTCATCTCAGATTTCATGGCCTCAAGCCATTTCGCGGAATCTGGGCTCATCATCGCTTCCTCATAGTTCGTAGGCTCGTCATGGTCAAGTAACATGACCCCCAGAACAGGATTGCCATACCACTCTGGTGCGGATCTCACTCTGGTTTACCTACCAGGTTCGGTAGTAACTTGATCTGAAGTTACATGATCATCATCATTAGCTTCCTCACTAATTGGTGTAGTAGTCACAGGAACAGATTTCTGTGATGAACTACTTTCCAATAAGGGAGCGGGTACAGTTACCTCATCAAGTTCTACTTTCCTCCCACTCACTTCTTTCGAGAGAAATTCCTTCTCTAGAAAGGATCCATTCTCAGCAATGAATAACTTGCCTTCGGATCTGTGATAGAAGGTGTACCCAACAGTTTCTTTTGGGTATCATATGAAGATTTACTTCTCCGATTTGGGTTTGAGCTTATCATGTTGAAACTTTTTCACATAAGCATTGCAATCCCAAACTTTAAAAAACGACAGCTTAGGTTTCTCTCCAAACCATAGTGCATACGGTGTCATCTCCATGGATTTAGATGGTGCCCTATTTAACGTGAATGTAGTTGTCTCTAATGCATAACCCCAAAACGATAGTGGTAGATCGGTAAGAGACATCATAGATCGTACTATATATCTAATAAAGTACGGTTATGACTTTCGGACACACCATTACACTGTGGTATTCCAGGTGGCGTGAGTAGTGAAACTATTTCACATTGTTTTAACTGAAGGCCAAACTCGTAACTCAAATATTTTACTTCTGCGATCATATCGTAGAAACTTTTATTTTTGTTACGATGATTCTCCACTTCACTCTGAAATTCTTTGAACTTTTCAAATATTTCAGACTTGTGTTTCATCAAGTAGATATACTCATATCTACTCAAATCATCTGTGAAGATCAGAAAATAATGGTACCTGCCGCGAGCCTCAACATTCATCGGACTGCATACATCAGTATGTATTATTTCCAATAAGTCAGTTGCTTGCTCCATTGTTCCGGAGAACGGAGTCTTAGTCATCTTGCCTCATGAGGCACGGTTCGCAAGCATCAACTGATTCATAATCAAGTGATTCCAAAAGCCCATCAGCATGGATTTTCTTCATGCGCTTTACACCAATATGACCTAAACGGCAGTGCCACAAATAAGTTGCACTATCATTATTAACTTTGCATCTTTTGGTTTCAATATTATGAATATGTGGATCACTATGATCGAGATCCAACGAACCATTTTCATTGGGTGTGTAACCATATAAGGTTTTATTCATGTAAACAGAACAACAATTTATTCTCTTACTTAAATGAATAACTGTACTGCAATAAACATGATCAAATCATATGCATGCTCAACGCAAACACCAAGTAACACTTTATTTAGGTTCAACACTAATCCCGAAAGTATTGGGAGTGTGCGATGATGATCATATCAATCTTGGAACTATTTCCAACACACATCGTCACTTCACCCTTAACTAGTTTATGTTCATTCTGCAACTCCCGTTTCGAGTTACTACTCTTAGCAACTAAACCAGTATCAAATACCAAGGGGTTGTTACGAACACTAGTAAAATACACATCAATAATCTATATATCAAATATACCTTTGTTCACTTTGCCATCCTTCTTATCCGCCAAATACTTGGGGTAGTTCCGCTTCCAGTGACCAGTCCCTTTGCAGTAGAAGCACTTAGTCTCAGGCTTAGGACCAGACTTGGGCTTCTTCACTTGAGCAGCAACTTGCTTGCCGTTCTACTTGAAGTTCCCCTTATTCCCTTTGCCCTTTTCTTGAAACTAGTGGTCTTGTCTACCATCAACACTTGATATTTTTCTTGATTTCTACCTTCGTTCATTTCAGCATTACAAAGAGTTTGGGAATCGTTTCCATTATCCCCTGCATATCATAGTTCATCACGAAGTTCTACTAACTTGGTGATGGTGACTAGAGAATTCTGTCAATCACTATCTTATCTGGAAGATGAACTCCCACTTGATTCAAGCGATTGTAGTACCCAGACAATCTGAGCACATTCTCACTGCTTGAGTTATTCTCCTCCATCTTTTAGCTATAGAACTTGTTGGAGACTTCATATCTCTCAACTCGGGTATTTGCTTGAAATATTAACTTCAACTCCTGGAATATCTCATATGGTCCATGACGTTCAAAACGTCTTTGAAGTCTCGATTCTAAGCCGTTTAAGCATGGTGCACTAAACTATCAAGTAGTCATCATATTGAGCTAGCCAAACGTTCATAATGTCTGCATCTGCTCCAGCAATAGGTCTATCACCTAGCGGTGCATTAAGGAAATAATTCTTCTGTGCAGCAATGAGGGTCACGGATCCAATCCGCATCATTGCTACTAACATCTTTCAACTTAATTTTCTCTAGGAACATATCAAAAATAAAACAGGGAAGCTAAACACGAGATATTGATCTACAACATAGATATGCTAATACTACCAGAACTAAGTTCATGATAAATTTAAGTTCAATTAATCATATTACTTAAGAACTCCCACTTGGATAGACATCCCGCTAATCTTCTAAGTGATCACGTGATCCATATCAACTAAACCATGTCCGATCATCACGTGAGATGGAGTAGTTTCAATGGTGAACATCACTATGTTGATCATATCTACTATATGATTCACGCTCGACCTTTCGGTCTCCGTGTTCCGAGGCCATATCTTTATATGCTAGGCTCGTCAAGTTTAACCTGAGTATTCCGCATGTGCAACTGTTTTGCAACTGTTTTGCACCCGTTGTATTTGAACGTAGAGCCTATCACACCCGATCATCACGTGGTGTCTCAGCATGAAGAACTTTCGCAACGGTGCATACTCAGGGAGAACACTTGTACCTTGATAATTAGTGAGAGATCATCTTATAAAGCTACCGTCGAACTAAGCAAAATAAGATGTATAAAAGATAAACATCACATGCAATCGAAATATGTGACATGATGTGGCCATCATCATCTTGTGCCTTTGATCTCCATCTCCAAAGTATCATCATGATCTCCATCGTCATCGGCATGATACCATGATCTCCATCATCTTGATCTATATCAATGTGTCGTCACATGGTTGTCTCGCCAACAATTGCTCTTGCAACTATTGCTATCACATAGCGATAAAGTAAAACAATTATTTGGCGCTTGCATCTTATGCAATAGAGAGATAACCATAAGGCTTTTGCCAGTTGCCGATAGCTTCAGCAAAACATGATCATCTCATACAACAACTTATATCTCATCACGCCTTCACCATATCACATCACAACATGCCCTGCAAAAACAAGTTAGACGTCCTCTACTTTGTTGTTGCAAGTTTTGCGTGGCTGCTACAGGCTGAGCAAGAACCGTTCTTACCTACGCATCAAAACCACAATGATAGTTTGTCAAGTTGGTGTTGTTTTAACCTTCGTAAGGACCGGGCGTAGCCACACTCGGTTCAACTAAAGTTGGAGAAACTGACACCCGCCAGCCACCTGTGTGCAAAGCACGTCGGTAGAACCAGTCTCGCGTAAGCGTACGCGTAATGTCGGTCCGGGCCGCTTCATCCAACAATACCGCCGAACCAAAGTGTGACATGCTGGTAAGCAGTATGACTTATATCGCCCACAACTCACTTGTGTTCTACTCGTGCATATTACATTAACGCATAAAACCTGGCTCAGATGCCACTGTTGGAGAATGTAGTAATTTCAAAAAAATTCCTACGCACACGCAAGATCATGGTGATGCATAGCAACGAGAGGGGAGAGTGTTGTCTACGTACCCTCGTAGACCGGAAGCGGAAGCGTTAGCACAACGCGGTTGATGTAGTCGTACGTCTTCACGGCCCGACCGATCAAGCACCGAAACTACGACACCTCCGACTTCTAGCACACGTTCAGCTCGATGACGATCCCCGGACTCCGATCCAGCAAAGTGTCGGGGAAGAGTTCCGTCAGCACGACGGCGTGGTGACGATCTTGATGTTCTACCGTCGCAGGGCTTCGCCTAAGCACCGCTACAATATTATCGAGGATTATGGTGAAGGGGGGCACCGGACACGGCTAAAAGAACGATCACGAAGATCAACTTGTGTGTCTAGAGGTGCCCCCCTGCCCCTGTATATAAAGGAGCAAGGGGGGAGGCGGCCGGCCTAGGAGGAGGGTGCGCCAAGGGGGGAGTCCTATTCCTAACGGGAGTAGGGCTCCTCCTTTCCTTGTTGGAGTAGGAGAGAAGGAAAGAGGAGGAGAGGGAGAAGGAAAAGGGGGCTGCACCCCTTGTCCAATTCGGACCAGAGTGGGGGCGCAGGCTTCCTTCCTTTTGGCCTCTCTCCTCTATTCCCGTATGGCCCAATAAGGCCCATATACTCCCCGGCGAATTCCCGTAACTTTCCGGTACTCCGAAAAATACCCGAATCACTCGGAACCTTTCCGATGTCCGAATATACTCGTCCAATATATCGATCTTTACGTCTCGACCATTTCGAGACTCCTCGTCATGTCCCCGATCGCATACGGGACTTCGAACTCCTTCAGTACATCAAAACTCACAAACTCATATTGAAACTGTCATCGTAACGTTAAGCGTGCGGACCCTACGGGTTCGAGAACAATGTAGACATGACCGAGACACGTCTCCGGTCAATAACCAATAGAGGAACCTGGATGCTCATATTGGCTCCCACATATTCTACAAAGATCTTTATCGGTCAAACCGCATAACAACATACGTTGTTCCCTTTGTCATCGGTATGTTACTTGCCCGAGATTCGATCGTCGGTATCTCAATACCTAGTTCAATCTCATTACCGGCAACTCTCTTTACTCGTTCCTTAATACATCATCTCGCAACTAACTCATTAGTTGCAATGCTTGCAAGGCTTATAGTGATGTGCATTACCGAGTGGGCCCAGAGATACCTCTCCGACAATCGAAGTGACAAATCCTAATCTCGAAATACGCCAACCCAACAAGTACCTTCGGAGACACCTGTAGAGCACCTTTATAATCACCCAGTTACGTTGTGACGTTTGGTAGCACACAAAGTGTTCCTCCGGTAAACGAGAGTTGCATAATCTCATAGTCATAGAAACATGTATAAGTCATGAAGAAAGCAATAGCAACAAACTAAACGATCAAGTGCTATGCTAACGGAATGGGTCAAGTCAATCACATCATTCTCTAATGATGTGATCCCGTTAATCAAATGACAACTCATGTCTATGGTTAGGAAACATAACCATCTTTGATCAATGAGCTAGTCAAGTAGAGGCATACTAGTGACACTTTGTTTGTCTATGTCCTCACACATGTATTATGTTTCCGGTTAATACAATTCTAGCATGAATAATAAACATTTATCATGATATAAGGAAATAAATAGTATCTTTATTATTGCCTCTAGGGCATATTTCCTTCAGAAGGATGTGGTCCGTAGTGAGATGGATTCCATCTTGGCTAACGGGACATGGGAGATCACTGATCGTCCTTATGGTTGTCGACCATTAGGATGTAAGTGGGTGTTCAAAAGGAAGCTTAGGCCCGATGGTACTGTTGAGAAGTACAAGGCTAGGCTTGTGGCCAAGGGTTATACCCAGAAAGAAGAAGAGGATTTCTTTGACACTTATTCACCTGTGGCTAGACTGACAACCATTCGAGTGTTACTCGCTTTGGCTGCCTCGGATGGTCTTCTCGTTCATCAGATGGACATTAAGACGGCTTTCCTTAACGGAGAGCTAGACGAGGAAATTTACATGCAATAGCCAGATAGCTTTGTAGTAAGTGGTCAGGAAGGAAAGGTGTGTAAACTAGTGAAATCTTTGTATGGCCTGAAACAAGCGCCTAAGCAATGGCATGAGAAGTTCAACACTACTCTGACATCTGCTGGCTTTGTTGTGAACGAAGCTGACAAATGTGTATACTATCGCTATGGTGGGGACGAAGGAGTTATACTGTGTCTGTATGTCGATGACATACTGATATTTGGGACCCACCTCAAGGTCATTGAGGAGGTCAAGTCTTTTCTATCTCACAACTTTGAGATGAAGGACCTGGGTGTGGCTGATGTTATCCTGAACATCAAGATACTAAGAAATTCTGAGGGTGGAATTACACTTTTGCAATCCCACTATGTTGAGAAGATTTTGAGCCGTTTTGGATATTCGGACTGCAAACCTTCTGCAACACCATATGATCCTAGCGTGCGGATTCAAAAGTTCAAAGGCACGGCTGTAGATCAATTGAGATATTCTCAAGTGGTTGGTTCACTGATGTACCTAGCATGTGCTACTCGTCCTGACATCTCATTTGCTGTGTGTAAACTGAGCCGGTTTGTTTCCAATCCGGGAGATGTGCACTGGCATGCTGTTGAGCGAGTGATGCGTTATTTGCAAGGTACTGTGAACTATGGAATTCACTATTCTGGGTACCCGACGATATTTGAGGGGTATAGTGATTCGAATTGGATATCTGATGCTGATGAGATGAAAGCCACAAGTGGACATGTCTTCACACTTGGTGGTGGTGCTGTTTCCTGGAAGTCTTGCAAGCAGACGATCTTAACCAGATCGACTATGGAAGCAGAACTCATAGCATTAGACACATCATGCGTCGAAACAGAATGGCTTCGAGAGCTTTTGATGGATTTGCCGATGGTTGATAAACCAGTGTCGGCTGTCCTTATGAACTGTGACAATCAAACAGTGATTGCCAAGGCTAAGAGTTCAAAGGACAACATGAAATCCACAAAGCACATAAGAAGAAGATTGAAATCTGTCAGAAAATCAAGAAACTCCAGAGTAATAGCGTTGGATTACATCCAGACGGCTAAGAATCTGGCAGACCCTTTTACGAAAGGGCTATCACAGATTGTGATAGAAAATGCATCGAGGGAGATGGGTATGAGACCCACGTAAGTTGCCATGGGGGTAACCCAACCTATGTGATCGGAGATCCCGTGAATTAGGACCTGGGAAAACAATTCAGCGGTCAACCGAGGAGAGTATCCTTAATTAACCCACTCCGTTGGAGATGCACAATACTCTCAATTATGTAAGGCAGGCTGACTTTTGTCTTAATGTGTTCCAAAGCTTGTGTAAGCAAGATGCTAACTCACAGAGCATTCTTTGAAGGAACACACCTATGTGAGCCCGACTGCTGGTCACAGTCTATGAGATTGGGTAATCTCTATTAAGCTCATGAGAAGGTACGGAGTATGACTAATAAGCTCCACTCGTGGGGTTTAGCCTTCGGCAGCCATGTATCAGCTGACAATAGGCGAAACTTCTGCATGCCAAACTAACAATTCAAGGCATAGTCCATTGTTTAGTTGTGAAGAAGTCTAATCCTGTTGCTCTAGGTGGAAGTTCAAGTTAACAGTCTCCACTGGAAATTCTGGTATATCAAACATTGTTTGGAATAGTTGACAAACTTATGTGCCTTGAGATCTGGTGGGGGATGGTTGGATTATGGATGGGCTTAGGCCCATATAAGACACTAATCCCTGGTTAATCTTGAGGCCCATGTATGAGATGGCAGGTGGTGGGAAGTTTAGTCCCACCTTGCTAGTTGAGATGAGTTGAGACCCCTTTATAAGGGCTGCTCTACCACTTGCCGTTGGGAGCTTGGGAAGAGGAGTGGTACACGCGCGCTCCTCCTCCTCCGCCGCCCGCCTCGTCACAACGCGCGCGCGCCGCGGGTTGCGGGTTGCGGGTTGCGGGAATGAGCCGAGCCGAAGCTTATTTTTGCCGCTCAGGAATGGTTAATTAATTAATGAGTCGCTTACGGAAGCGCCACTATCCGAGATGTTGGACCGTGGGCTGTTCGCGGACTCGGTCGTGGGCCTGGCCCAGGCCCATCTACCTGACGGCCTATACAAGAAGGCATTGGCTAGTGGAGTGAACAGTTCACTCACTCCCTCTCGTACAACCCTAGCCGTCAGCTACTGTTCCTCTCTCTGTGCTGCTTCCGGCGATCCCATCCCGACGACCGCGTGAACGGTTGGTCGGGAGAGCAGGTGCCTCCGGAACCCTGTCGTTCGAGATCCTGCCCGGGAGAACGGCAATAAGGTTTTTGGGGAGCGTCTCGACGCGACTGCTCCCGATCCGTCCCCAACTTCGCCCGCCTCTGCTTCCACTACTTCCCCTGCATCGACACCATGGCCGACGACGCCGCCTCCAAGAAGAAGGCCACGGACGACGCCGAGGCTGCTGATGCCGCCGCCACGTTGGCCTGGCCAACTGGAGGGTATGATTTGTTCATCCCTCGTTTACTCGTACTTATACTAGCCGTATATGTGCTGCTCATAGATGGTTCAATTCTATGTTCTGTACGTGCTAGTATGCTTAGGTATCGCTATGAGATGCATACCTTTTATGTCATGCTTACTGTTTACTCGTGGATAAGTCTAATCGGAAAAGTGCTAATATTTCCAACAGGTCTCAGTCGACTGAGACTTAACCAAGTCTAAGTCAAGTGTTATAACATGTAAGAAAGAAAAAAGAAAACTAAAAAGAAAAATGTGCACAAGTCTCGACGTAAAATCCTATGAATATAGCATCCAGTCGACTGAGACTTAGCAATCCTCATATGAGAACATATAAACTATCACGATGACCACAAACTCATGCTTAATACCGCCTCTTCTATTCCATAATGTTAGGTGTATTTGTTTTTAGTTAAATTCCAATTTGTTAGCTGTATATGCTTGTTTTCCCTTCATATAGTAAATATATACTACAAAACTGGAATTGAATAAGAAGGCTCCACGCATGTATTTTCTTTACACTTTCTCTAGATAGCCTTCGATGGATAGTGATTGCTTTCTTGAGGTTAGCATAATTGAAATTTAGCTTTGTTCTTTTCATACTTAAGAGTAGCAAAGGTGCCACTTCATGAAGATTCCAGATTGTTGCTATCCGGAAATAAAAATCTTTCGTACATCGATGATCAGAAGGTTGGTTTGTTTAAATTTGATATATAACCTTTTCATCGATATATCATATGGTTGAACATTCAAGTTAGAAAAGCACTCAAGAGCGCCCCTTACAAAAGTTAAATACTCCTAAACTCTATATATGGTCTTGCACGTACGCATGGATCCCTGCCTGACCCCACCATATCAGGTATAATCATCGTGACAACTGACAACGAGCTCTCTCTCAAGAAGAAAACATTGAGATTTTTGTTGGGGTTGGAATTTTGTTTTATTTAGATTCTCTAGGTAGTGCTTAATTTAGGCCAGTCTGCTCTTGTCCGGTCCGGGTTATTAATCAGAGCCACGAGATGGAATTGAACTGGGTCTCGAGTGTAGGAGTAAAACATGATGTATCCTGGTACTTTTATTTTTCAAGATATATACTGGACTCGATTAATGCATGCTTATCAACTTAATTTTTTTAATATATGCTTATTATACGACATGTATTTGAACCTCGCCTTTTTTTGCGATGGATGTATTGGAACCTCATCCAGTAATACTCAATTTTTTTTGAAGCTCTAGTAGTACTCAATTAATGCATGCATATTATACGTACATTATCGGATGGAAAACATTCGGTAAAAAGAAAGACAAGCAAAAAAAAAACTGCGGTAAAGGAAAAAGGGGGGAAACCCGGCAGTCAAAACCTGTACGTACGTTATGCGGCCGCCGGTCTTTAGCAGAAACCAGTGATGACGACTATACACAACACATGCATATTTCACGTATATATTTTGGTACTAATAAGTATATTTGATAATTAAACCTTCCTATCAATACGTGTGCCAGTATATTTTGAGGATTTCTTATTGAGCGGAAGTGTACGTGTTTTAGCAGACACAAATGTACTAAATTTTTTTTTTTGAAAAGGGGGGATCCCGGCCTCTGCATCAGCACGATGCATACGGCCATCTTATTAAAAATAAAACATCCACAAGGTCTCGAAGTCTCAGTAGTAGCAAACTAAAAAAAACAAACGACAAGGCTCACACAGAGCCCAAAGGCTAGATACATAAGCTAACCCAACAAAGGATAAACCACAACCGGTTGGCTGAACAAAAGACAGGTAAACTAATTGCCTATCCTATTACATGACCGTCATCCAAACCGGCTGAAGATATCCCGTGCTACCGTCTCCCATCGGATAGCACCAGTAACCAAACGCTCCCTGGCCTCCGTCGGAGTGAGTAGCGACCAGGAACGGATAAGTGCCGTGGCTCTGAAGATAACCTGCAAAACATGAGTGTTTGTTGTTCTGTTAAAAACAAGATCATTTCTGCAATTCCAAAGCGCTCACACTAAGGCGCACACCCCCACGCGAATATGCTTAGCTAACCCGGGCTCTACCCTGTTAAGCCAAGCTCCAAACATCATGTTCACCGAAATTGGTGGAGTAATATTGAAAGCCACATGAACAGTTGTCCAAAGAATTCTAGCTAGTGGGCAATCAAAGAATAGATGCTTAATGGTTTCACCCTGATCACAGAAACTACACCTAGTAGGACCTGTCCAATTGCGCTTTGTTAAATTATCCTTTGTTAAGATAACTTGTTTATGGAGAAACCACATAAACACCTTAATCTTCAAAGGAACTCTAACATCCCACACATGCTTGGAGGTCGGGATCGAGCTGGAATTAATAACAGCAACGTACATTGATTTAACAGTAATTCCCCGGACCTAGTGAGGTTCCAGCGCAGTTTATCAGGTTGTTGTGAAAGCTGGACCTGCATGAGTCTCCCAACTAGATGCAGCCACTGTTCCCAACGATTGCCCACTAACGATCTTCTAAAATGAATATTAAGTGGAATGGAACGAAAAACTGTTGTAACCATAGCATCGCGCCTTTGTACAACACGATACAACGCCGGATACTGGATTGCAAGGGGCGTATCACCGAGCCAACAATCCTCCCAGAATCTCGTGCTGGCACCGTTTCCAACAACATGCTTTGCCCTCTGAAAGAATGAAAGCTTAACTTTCATTAGCCCTTTCCAAAAGGGTGAATCAGTCGGTCTACCCGTGACCTGAGACAAAGTTTTGGTTTGAAGATACTTATTACGAAGGATTTGTGCCCAAGTGGCTTCAGTTCCTGAAGATAACTTCCATAACCACTTGCTAAGAAGGCATCGGTTCTTGACCTCGAGATTTTCAATCCCCATACCCCCTTGTTCTTTAGGCCTACAAATGATATCCCACTTCGCTAACCGGTATTTTCTTTTTAGCTCATCTCCCTGCCAAAAGAAACGCGATCGATAGAAGTCCAGTCTTTTCCTTATCCCAACCGGTACTTCAAAGAAAGACAGAAGGAACATGGGCATGCTCGTCAGCACCGAATTAATAAGAATTAACCGGCCTCCATATGACATGAGCTTACCCTTCCAACAGCTTAGCTTTTTCTCAAATCGATCTTCAATACACTTCCATTCATTGTTCGTAAGCCTACGGTGATGTATAGGAATTCCTAGGTATGTGAATGGCAGCTCCCCCAAACCACACCCAAACAGTTGTTTATAGGATTCTTGTTCCTCTTTGGCTCTACCAAAGCAGAATAACTCGCTTTTATGGAAGTTAATTTTGAGCCCACTCAATTGCTCAAACAAACAAAGCAACAGCTTCATATTTCTCGCTTTTACCAAGTCATGCTCCATGAAGATAATAGTATCATCAGCGTACTGCAGGATGGAGATACCTCCATCAACTAAATGAGGCACCAAGCCTCCAACTTGGTCTGCCTCCTTGGCCCTACCTAATAGAACAGCCAACATATCCACAACTATGTTGAACAGAATAGGGGACATCGGATCTCCTTGCCGCAAGCCCTTGTGTGTCTGGAAATAATGACCAATGTCGTCATTCACTTTAATACCAACACTACCCTTCTGCGTGAACGATTCAATCTGGCTCCTCCAGCCCTCGTCGAACCCTTTCATACGCAAAGCTTGTTGCAGGAAAGGCCACTTAACTTTGTCGTACGCTTTCTCAAAGTCCACTTTAAAAATGACTCCATCGAGTTTCTTTGAGTGGATTTCATGGAGCGTTTCATGCAAAACCACCACCCCTTCTAGGATGTTTCTATCTGGCATGAAAGCAGTCTGGGATTGCTGCACCACAGAATGCGCAATCTGTGTGAGTCTATTCGTCCCAACCTTGGTAAAATTTTTGAAACTAACATTCAAAAGACAAATAGGCCGGAACTGCTCAATCCTCAGAGCATCTGTCTTCTTTGGTAGCAAGGTTATGGTTCCAAAATTCAGGTGAAATAGATGAAGCCGTCCAGCAAAAAGGTCATGAAACATGGGTAAAAGATCCCCCTTGATAATATGCCAACATTTTTTATAAAACTCCGCCGGAAACCCATCCGGCCCAGGAGCCTTATTGTTCTCCATCTGGGTAATGGCATCGAAAACTTCCTTTTCCGTAAATGGTGCAATCAAGGTAGCATTATCAGAAGCAGTTAGTTGAGGCATATCCTCAGTCCTGGACTCATCGAGGGACACCGCGCTATCCTCCGGCGGTCCAAATAACTGCTTATAATAATCGGTGATGTAGATCTTCAGATTATCGTGACCCACAATTGTGCCTTCATCTTGCTCTAGCTGAAAAATTCTTTTCTTTCTATGTTTGCCATTTGCAATAAGATGAAAGAATTGAGTGTTCGCATCCCCTTGGATTACTTTGCGAACCTTTGCTCTGAGCGCCCACTTCAGCTCTTCTTCACGGAGAAGTTCCTTCAACCTCTTCTCCGCATCAAGCTTACAAGACAATTCAGCAGACTGCAGAATTGTAGATTCAGCTTTAACATCTAAGGATCGTATAAGATGTAGGAGTCTATCCTTTTCAATCTTATAAACTCCACTTAGGTGTTTGGCCCATCCCCGTAGAAAGCTCCTCAAATGCCTGATCTTATTCTGCCATCGCTCGACGGACGATCTTCCCCCAGTATCCGTAGCCCACTCCCTAGCTACGAGATCCAGGAAACCTTCTCGTTCAAACCACGCCGTTTCGAAAGAGAAGGTATTTTTGTTTCCCACGTGCCTTGGTTCACCGGAGTCGACGAACAAAGGCGTGTGGTCCGAAATCCCTCGCTTGAGAGCCTGAACCGTGACGAGAGGGAATTTCTGCTCCCATTCGGCACTTGCTAGCACCCGATCCAACTTCTCATATGTTGGATTGGGTAAAGAGTTAGCCCAGGTGAATTGGCGACCAGAAAGCTCGATCTCTCTCAGATCCAAGCTCTCAATGATGGTATTAAACATAAAAGACCATCGGCCGTCAAAGTGATCATTATTCTTCTCCTCCCTCCTCCTAATGATGTTGAAGTCCCCCCCCCCCAACCAAAATGGGAAGTTGTTCAGATCCGCAAATACGAACCAAGTCTGCCAAAAACTCCGGTTTAAGCTCAGGTTGTGCGGCCCCATAGACCGCCACCAGAACCCAGTTAAACCCATCAACTTTAGACCTGACTCGAAATTTGACCGCGAAGTCACCCATAACAACGCTCCGGACTTCCAGTGAGTCACATCTCACACCAAGCAAGATGCCACCGGACCTCCCTCTTGGAGGAAGACAATGCCAGTCGAACTCCACTCCTCCCGACAACGTGTTAAGAAACTGTGGTGCAAAATTATCCCTACCAGTTTCAGAGAGCGCAATGAAGTCCAAACTGTGCTCTAAAGATGCCTCCGCTAGAAACCTACGTTTAGCCAAGTCCTTAAGACCTCTGCTATTCTAGAAGATTCCTTTCATAGCTCATCATGGAATTTTTTAGCAGTACGAATCCTAGCACTCCTACGTACCGCGGATGCGGGATACACCTTCCGCTTCCACTTACGTTTAGGAGTGTTATTTCCCGCAACCCGGTCCTCATAACCAGGCTCCGGTTGTGCAGTTACTACTTCGTCCACACCGACTTCCACTTCATCAGACTCCGCAGACGGAGGAACAAGATCCGCACAGAAATTGTCAAGCACCCGTACCCCCAATGCATCAATTTCCGCATCATTCATAGGTCTTACAGCCGCCAGGTTTCTAATGGTTTCTAAGGCTCGTTCCGCTTCCAAGTCTAAGAGATCATTAATAGAATTTGAAATTTCAGAATTATCATTCCCAAGCGATACCCCTACTTGGTTGGCATTATTAATAATCTCGTCCTTAGAAAAGTGCAAAATGGAATTAGATAAATTAACTGACATACCAGTAGTGGCCTCCACATCCCGGAGCTTGGCCGCCCGCATAGCGCACTGCTGCTGAATGTCATCCACCTCCGGTAGGTCCTGGATACGTGAGCTCATCCGTCTCCCCTGAGAAGCCGGGTCCGGGATCCCCCCGAACGCAATTACCTCCTCCCGAGTAATGGCAGTCGGAGGGGACCGGATGGGGGGAGACCTCCGAAGGTCGGGGGAGAAGCCAGAAGGGAGATGCGCCAGAGCCGCCTGCCCTAGTCCCTCCCCCCCAGCTCTCACTCCTGCAGACGAGAGCACTGCCGTCTCGGCCGCCGCCGAGACAAGAGGATCCAGGGCCACCCGCCCCAGCCCACTGGCCATCGCCTCCGTCTGGCTCGCCACCCGCAGAGCTCCCGAGAGGCAATCATCCAGGGCCACCCGCCCCAGAGATGGATCACCAACACCGACCCCAGGCGCCACAGGGGTCGACACCTGTGACAAGGTAGGAGAAGAGGTAGTCGTGGCCGCCTGCCCCGACACCCCTCCCCTCGGAGAAAGAGCCAAGCCGAGCTCCTGCCGGCCGCTCGATGGCACCGACGGCCCTGGGAGCACCGGCGACCCCTGAGACTCCACCGCGCGCCCAACCATCGCTCGAGCGCCATCCATACGCCGAAGAGCCGGTCCAAAGTCCAAGACCGGGAGCGAATGCTCAACAGCCTCATCAGAGTCAACCCGATCACTCCACAGGCGAGGAGGGGCTGACGACGACTGAAAGGACCCAAACCGCAAAGAGTTATGAGGCGTGGATGAAGTGTGAGACGGCTCCACTCCGGATCCGTTCCCAGGCTCCTGAGCTATAGGTCCCGAACCGTTGGACTCCTGTCCAGCCTCCTCAGTCGGTCCCCCAGATCCAGCAGCATCCCCTCCCCCTTCGTGCATGTCCGCATCAGTACCCACGGCCACCACAGCAAATAGTTCCGCATCCTCAAACTCTATGTCAAGGGGAAATACCTCTCCCCTATATGTCCAATTGACGACATCCGGAACATACTCTATGTCCAAAATACTGACTCGCAGTCTGGCCACCCCCTGTGCTCGAGTGAACGCCATGTCAACCTTCTCCGTCTTACCAACCAACCTCCCCAAACTAGCCACCACACGAACATCAGCCATAGCCTCAGAAGGCGCTCCAGAAAAACGCAGCCACAGCTGAGTAAGCGGCTTCCCCTTAGGCTCAACTTTCTTCCATTCAAGAAACTCTAAAATACCAGTAGAGCCTGGCACCTTACACATCCCAAAGCTCAGCAATCGCTGCAAGTCCTCAACTGAAGGGAACTCAACTCTGAACACTCTCTCCTCAATAGAAGCAAGGTCCCACTGAAAATCACCCGGAGCCAGCTGCTGCAGTCTCTGCACAATCTGAGCCTGTGAGACATCTCCCTGGGTGACCTTCACTAAACCAGTAGTGAGACTCTGAGCATCAACTGGAATCTCCCTCGCAGCTGTTGACTCAAAAAACATAAGCTCAGCACAGTACACGCCGTAGACTGTAAGAGCTGGAGTCTGCTCCCTCAAAAAAGGACACTCTCCCGACGCATGAACCGGCTTGCCACAGGAGTCACAAAGTTGGGCCACACATTCCGCAATGAAATGACCTATCTCACCGCACCGGTAACAGAGCATCCTCTCTTTTTTACGAGCATATTTGGATGCCCGCTCTACCTCAGCCCGGTCAGCCGCCTCGGTGTCTTTTGCAGTCCCAGGAACATCAACAACAGCAAGAGCATTAACCACCTCCATAGCCTGGGATGGTAACTCCGGGGCAACATGGTCCGTATCCATTACCGCATCGGCAGTGTCAGCCACCCTGGGTGGAGGCGGCCGGCGAAACCTCCCTCGGCCTCCACCACGGCCACGGTATCCGCGAAACCCTCCTCTCTGTCTGTGATCCGGGCCTGACGCCCCCTCAACAAAGCCTCCAGCTGGGCCTAGAAACGGTCTCTCAGCCGACCCGTCGCTCTGCCATGCAAACCCACGGCCTCCTCCCGTGGAAGAAGAACCTCGATGTTGACCGACACCATATGCGTCATAACCGTCATCACCCCACTTGCCTCGTGGAGGAGCATTTTTACCCCCACTGTTGTTAACCTGCCCGCCCTGAGCCTGAGTCTGCCCAATCCTGATTTGCGCATGTGGAACGGCCAGATGATGCGGTGACGCCCGCTGCTGACCACCATGATGCACACTCCCAGACTCGGTTGATCCTCCCGCCCGGCCGGCCGCATCTATCCCCGGCGCCGCGGGTCCGGTCCCGGTCGAACCCACCGCAGCAGTCACCGATGAAGTGGCCACCGGAAGGGGGGGCCGATGCTCACCCCGGTGAACCGGCGCCACAGGCCTTAGTCCGCCCCGACCCGCCGTCGTCGGCAACGTCGCCGAGACCCGGGCTCCCTGGGTCGAGGGGACTTGGTTGCCTCCCGGCTGCCGTAAAGGAGGAGGCGGAGCACTGCAGTTGTGCTGCGGCGGGGGCGCACCACCACGCCCAGCAGCGCCCCCGACCGGCGCAGGCGGCCGAAGCCCGATCGGAGGGGCTCCACGACCAGACCCCTGAACCGGCGGAGCAGCTCCTCCCCGACCTGCCACGCCGCTTGCCGCGGGCGGAGGCGCATTCCCCCGGCCAGCCATCGCGTGCAGCGGTGGAATCCTGGCTCGGCGAGCACCGCAGACAGGATAGCCACGACGCCCCGACCTTCGAACCCTAGCGCCTTCCACTGACGGCGCAGGAGCGATCGAGTCTCTATGATTGAACGTGCATGGCTCGATAGAAAAACCGGTATGGGCTTCAGAACTAACATGGGCCGCATACCCATGTTGATCCGGCCCAACGCCCACATCGGTCGCAACCGAACGCTCCGGCCCAGCCGCACGCAGCAGCCGAGCGAGCGCTGCCGCTCTCGAGGTTTGAATCGCGGCCGCCGCAGCTGCCACTGCCGGCGCCGGTGATCTCGAACCCCGGGGCGAACTCCGCATCTTCTTCTTCCGTTTTACCGTAACCCATTCTTCCGGACGAATCAAATCAAAAACCGTAAGTTTCGGCAAACTAACCTTGGGTATTGGACCTTCCCATGGCCGAAGCGCCGAAGCCGACGTCTTCCGATGAACTATTCGACGGATTATCTCAACCTTGTCGCCGGCCTGCAGCCCCGCACGAGCCAGATCCTCCGGAGGTACAACCCGATCCACCGTAGTTGCCACTTCCTCTTCGGAGTACCCGGAATGAAAGAACTCGCAGATCAGATCGGAAGGTGAAGGTGACGGCGGCGACTCCACCGGCGGTTCCGCCCCATCGTCTTCTGCGTCCTCCTCGTCATCAGTCGCCAACGCCCAGAATCTTCCCCCCACCCGCCGCCGATCACCTGCGCAAGCCAGCGGTTCCGCCGTTGAACCCTGAACGCCCTCACGAGTTATCTGATCAATGTACTAAATATACTAATAAGAAAGATGTCCCAAAAGAAATGGAAAATGCGTCATGGCATAGCCACAAGTGCTCATAGCTATGGTAGCATAACAAACACCTGCCCATGGCCATGGACGTGCGTTACGTACACGTGCCCATGCCCAGTGGCCAGTGTGTCAAGTCTTTTTCTGTGCAGATTTATATTTTAATTTTCGACATTAAGGTTTCATAGATAATGAACAACTAAATACATCACCCGCTGGTTATTTACTTAGCGTGCTGCGCGATAAAGTATATACTATGTGGCGCTGTAGACAAGTCATATGAAGGTACATAGCACGGTGCAGCCACGTATGTTTGCATGCGCACAAGGCTCTCCTGCGTGCATTGGCGCGGAGCGCATGATCACACGTTAGAGCGCCAAGATGAAACTGCCGTGAGGGCAATGGTCCCTTTTTGTCCAAAAACTTCACAAACTAGATCCGGGAATACGGGAAACTGACTTCAGCTTTTACCGCGACATGGACGTACTGATCTATATATGGAACCAAATAACTGAAATAACTTTCTTGCATGTTTTCCGTCTACTACTGCATTCATTAGTTTCTAGACAAACAGCAAATTAACTTTTTCTCCATCTTTTGGGCCTAATACAATAATTAGTTTCTAAACAAAGAGCTGGTGCATTTACAAACTCGTCCACCTTCTTTTTTACTTTTGAGGTCTGGGTGAGTTTGGTAAAGTTACATAATTCACCCCATGCTTTGGCATAATTCATTGTACAATGCCTCTCCTTTGTTACATTAGGTGTAGCTTTCATTTGTGACAGAAAATATGTAATAGAAACTTTATCTTTACCTAATAATAAAGCGAGTACTCCTTCTGATCGTCGTCGCTCATTTTATGAAAACCCCCTTGTATTTTTCCAAAATCAACCCGCCGTCTGGACTTAAGTGACAAAAACGAATCGATTTTGTACTTTTTCAGAAACCCATTATATTTTCGTGAAATAAATCAACAGTCTGGACTTAGTAAAAAACAATTCGTTTTTCAATTTTTTTCTTGAAAACCCCCTGTTGTTTCTATTAATTAATCCACGGTTCAACTATAAGTGGCAAATGCTTTAAAAAATCATATCATTTAAACCATAACTCCAATTTTAAAATTCTATTTACCGAATTAACATTTTTTAAATTCTATTTATTGTGTAGTTTTAACCAATAGATGCGTACAATCTGAATATGATGTTATTTTACCTATTTAACATTTTAGAAATTGTATTTATGGTGTAATTCCAATCAATAGCGCATAATCTGTCTTTTTTTCCATACCAAGGCCGATCAGTATTGCAAATGAACACCTCATCAAAAGTGAGATTGAAGACAAAAGAAACCATCAATAACCAGACATGCATGCCTCAGCAAGACATCGCATGGAAAAAAGAAAGTTGATGTTCATTTTGTGCAGAGAGAGAGAGAGACCACATAGATGGGATGCCATGTTCAAATAACGGACATGATCTATTGGGGTCTTGAGTCATGATTATTGGGTTAGAGCGTGTCATGGGCTCTTTTGCTAGTATTTCTCAAAGGAGAAAAATGTAGAGCTTCTTGTTTTCCCGAGAAACGCCAAATGCAATGTTGACTCACTTGCACATGCACACACTCACGCATATTCTAGGAAGATCAGAGTCATGAAACTTCAAGATTGATAAAAGTTGTCACATGTGCCTCGTAAAGGGATCTCGTCGCCTCCCACTGAAAGAATAATTCAACAAGATGCGCATGGCGTTAAACCTAGAGTTTGATCACAACTAGAATGGGACACAACCATCCTCTTAATCATCCAGCCACAATCCAACCACATGTTGGTTGTCAATACTAGTAGAACAATATTGTTCAATTTACCATCAGATTCGAGGTAAAGCTCATCTCGGCTTTGCACCTCCCACTTCTCATGGAGTAAAAAATAAGTGACGAGCGGGTCTCAGAACACGCACATAGGGTGGGCGTGGACTCTTATGGTTGTATCGCCTTGATGTGGTTGCCAATTCACATTACCAAAAAAACATGTTTAGGGTGTGAACTGTGAAGTAGGAAGGTGAAGATGGGAATTAAAATATTTTCCCTATGAAGGCACCATAATTTGCGGAAGTAGGCGTCCAAAAGGAGAGCAAGGGAGGACAGATTGACGAAGAGTGATGAGCGGAAATGAAAATGCTCACATGATGAACTCTTCCCCTTGTTCACCGGCACTAGCAACAACAAGAGCGAGTTCTGATGGGGGAATCAGAGGCGTGCTGGCAATCTGAGTAAAGCTCGTAAGTGAGACGGTTGAGGTGGATCTCAATGCTGCGGTGGCGACCCAAGACATAGGTCAAAGAAGAGAGGGTTAGTGAGTCGGGTTGGTGGTGGCTGATGTTAGGATCTAGGCGGGGCACTATAGACCCCCCCCCCCCCTGACGGTGGAATTTATGCCTCACCGGAAGCGCCTCTCCTCGGCTTGAACTGTAGAAGATGTGTTGAAGACCAGACTCAAGGTTTGGATGGCCCAAGTACCTCACTCGAGCTTTGCATGTACCACTTTACAAGATCTAGAGTAACAAATAACTAGCAATGCGTCTTAGAGCATGCAAAAAATGTGTGAAATAGGAATGTGAATAAGGGAATTAATATTTTCCAATGAAGCTAATGTCATATGTTGCAAAAGTATCTCCAAAGTAGAGTGATAGCCCACAAGTGTAGGGGATCAATTGTAGTTTTTTCGATAAATAATAGTGTCGAACCTAACGAGGAGCTAAAGGTAGAATTTATATTCTCTTCAAATTTTATCGATCACCGATACAACCCTGTGCGTATTTAACATTTGCTTTACCTAGAACAAGTATGAAACTAGAAGTACTTTGTAGGGGTAATGCTAGAACTACTTTGCAAGAATAAAACTAGGACTACTTTGCAAAATAATAAAAGTTAGTTGTTTAGTAGAAAACTTTTTGTAACACAAAGAGAAAGATTTGTCCCTAGGCAATCGATAACTAGACCGGTAATCAATATTACAATTTTATATGAGGGAGAGGCATGAGCTAACATATTTTCGGTACTTGAATCATATGCACTTATGATTGGAACTCTAGCAAGCATCCACAACAAATAAAGATCATTAAGGTAAAACCCAACCATAGCATGAAGTAACAAGTCCTCTTTACTCTCATACGCAACAACCCCCTTACTGGGATATAAGTTTCTGTCACTCTCGCCACCCACTATAAGTAAATTATGAATGTATTGCAACACCCTCAAGCGGTAATCCCACACGCTTGCACGACACGAGGGCACCATAGGACAACACCAAAATAAAACATACAACTCAAACCAATCACGATCATCAATCAACCATAGGGCAAAAAGAATCTACTCAAACATCATAGGATGGCCACACATCATTGGATAATAATAATGTGGCATAAAGCACCATGTTTAAGTAGAGATTACAGCGGGGAGAAGAGGTGTTACATCTCTACATAGAGGGGAGAGAGTTGGTGATGATGACGACGAATTTGTTGGTGTAGATCATCGTCATGATGGTTACCCCGGCGGCACTCCCGCGCCACCGGGAGAGAGGGGGAGAAAGCCCCCCCCCCCTCCTCCTTCTTCTTCATTTCCCTGCCCCCCTAGACGGGAGGAGAGTTTCCCCTCTAGTCCATAGTCTCCATGGCTCTCAGAGGGCAGGAGCCCCTCCAAGATTCTCTCTC
>NC_041384.1:166590595-166734025 GCF_002162155.2 Triticum dicoccoides
TGTTCTCTTCTGTTCTGCATTCCTGTTTTCTGGCTGAAAACCGTGTCTTAAATTACCGGAGATCCGTAACTCTGATTGGGCTAAAATTTTGAGGGATTTTTATCCAAATATTAGCCTCCTTGCGGCCGAAGGATACCTCCAACCGACTTACAGGGGCGCCACAAGCCTGCCCGGTACGCCCCTTGGGCTTGTGGGCCCCTTGGGCATCGTCTCATGTTGATTCCTCTTCCCAAAAATCACATATATTCCAAAAAAATCTCCATAAATTTTTATCGTGTTTGGACTTTGTTTGATATGGATATTCTACGAAACAAAAAACATGCAAAAAAACAGGAACTCGCACTGGATCAATATCTTAGTCCCAAAAATAATATTAAATGTTGCCAAAAGTATGTGAAAGTTGTAGAATACTGGCATGAAACAATAAGAAATAATAGATACGATGGAGATGTATCAGCACCCCCAAGCTTAATTCCTGCTCATCCTCGAGTAGGTAAATGATAAAAAGATAATTTTTGATGTGGAATGCTACCTAGCATAATCTTGATCATACAATCTAATCATGGCATGAATATTAAGATACGAGTGATTCAAAGCAAGTCTATAATTTGATATAAAGACATCAATACTCAGGTATACCAACAAACAATCAGACCTTTCAAAATAAAGATGCTAAAGAATGCTATCCCTAGCTCGTCATGCTCAATCATTGATCCAGTCATGATGCACACAATATTAACTATACTCAATGCATAAAATCAACAATAGTGCTCTCCAACTGTTGCTTGAATGAGAAGTTGATGACTCAACAATAAAAGTAAATATCATAAAAGTAAATAGATAGGCTCTTCGCAGAGGGGAGCATGGATTCGTAGAGGTGCTAGAGCTCGAAGCTTAAATTAGGGATGAATATATTTTGAGAGGTGTACTTTTCGTGTCAACGTCACGACCGAGGATTCTCATTATATTCCATGCTAAATGTGATGCCCCGGCTTAATCATGCACTAATCATACATGCAAATGTACACGACCAAGATCAGAGACTCATAGAAAGATATCACAACACAACTCTAGACACAAATTAAAGTCATACAAGATTTATATTACAAGCCCGGGGCCTCGAGGGCTCGAATACATAAGCTTGAATACAAACGAGTCAGTGCAAGCAACAATATCTAAGTACAAACATAAGTAAACAAGTATGCCTTAAGAAGGCTAGCACAAACATCAACATGGATCGAAAAGGCAATGCCTCTTGCCTAGGAGCCTCCTAACTACTCCTGTTCGTCAACGGCCTCCACGTAGTAGTAGGCACGTAGTAGTCGTCGGTGGTGGCATCGGGCTCCTGCGATCCGTCATCTGATCGCATCAATTTGGTAGAGGAGAAAAAGGGGTGGCAAAGGAACCGTGAGTACTCATCCGAAGTACTCACAACACTTACATCAGATCTATGCTAAGTATGCATCAGTATCAAATGAATGAGGTTGTATCTTTGGACTAGACTACAGAAATGCCAGAATAGAGAGAAAAGCCTAGCCTATCGACGACTAGCATCTTGCAGCAATAGAAGAGAGTAGAGTATCATAGCGTAAGTAATAAGTATGTTGTAGCATCCACGCCCAGAGATCCTTTCTCGACACCCTGCAATAAAGCAATCCCGGAGCCATCATATCCATTTCACGTCTCCAGTATCCAGTTCTATTTGTATCGATTGGGATACAACTCCGAGCATATGTTACCGTGGACATGGCTATTTCGAATAGATATACTTCCCTGTAGGGGTGCACCAACTTACCCAACACACTTGATCAACTCCGGCCGGACACAGTGTAACGGGTCATGCTCGGCCTCGGCCGATCAACACGTCATAGTCCTACCTAGGCTCAACTGAGAGGCCAGCACACCGGTCTATATCCTAAATGTGAAGGTCTCGTGGGCCAATCGTCCTTTGCAATCCCGCGTGTAGCAAACGCGGCCTGGAGCAGCCCCATCCCCCTTAATGCAAGCGTAGGTGGTTAACGTCCAACCAAGCGCGCATCGCTAAACCGCTGACGTCAGTAAGCTTTCAGAAGAATCGTACGACGCAGAGTGCCCATACTTATTCCCGCATGGTGGTCAGTGTGAAAAGGACAGAGGCCAGCTACTCGGATCACATATCCAAACCGTTAGTGTCTTGGGAGCATGCAAAGACAATCAATGATTCATGACCTGTGGTCCCATCGCCCCGTCTCACGGACTTACGGCAAGGGCTAAGAATGCCCGGCCATGCTGCGTAATTATCTCGCGGGTACCCTCCAGGTCAACCCAACTCCACGTCAATTGCGGGTACCCTCATGGTTAACCCTGATGGGGAACGCAGCAGAAATTCAAAAATTTTCCTACGTAACACCAAGATCTATCTATGGAGAGACCAGCAACGAGTAGAAAGGAGAGTGCATCTACATACCCTTGTAGATCGCTAAGCGGAAGCGTTCAAGTGAACGGGGTTGATGGAGTCGTACTCGTCGTGATTCAGATCACCGATGATCAAGTGCCGAACGGACGGCACCTCCGCGTTCAACACACGTACAGCCCGGTGACGTCTCCCACGCCTTGATCCAGCAAGGAGAGAGGGAGAGGTTGAGGAAGACTCCATCCAGCAGCAGCACAACGGCGTGGTGGTGATGGAGGAGCGTGGCAATCCTGCAGGGCTTCGCCAAGCGCCTACGGGAGAGGAGGAGGTGTCACGGGAGGGAGGGAGGCGCCAAAGGCTCAGGTGTGGATGCCCTCCCTCCCCTCCACTATATATAGGGGCAGGGGAGAGGGGGGAGACGCAGCCTTGCCCCCTCCTCCAAGGAAGGGGTGCGGCTAAGGAGGGGGGAGGAGTCCATCCTCCCCAAGGCACCTCGGAGGTGCCTTCCCCCTTTAGGACTCTCCCCTTTTTCCTTTATCTTGGCGCATGGGCCTCTAGGGGCTGGTGCCCTTGGCCCATGTAGGCCAAGGCGCACCCCCTACAGCCCATGTGGCCCCCCGGGGCAGGTGGCCCCACCCGGTGGGCCCCCGGGACCCTTCCGGTGGTCCCGGTACAATACCGATGACCCCGAAACTTGTCCCGATGGCCGAAATAGGACTTCCTATATATAAATCTTTACCTCCGGACCATTCCGGAACTCCTCGTGACGTCCGGGATCTCATCCGGGACTCCAAACAACATTCGGTAACCACATACAAGCTTCCTTTATAACCCTAGCGTCATCGAACCTTAAGTGTGTAGACCCTACGGGTTCGGGAGACATGTAGACATGACCGAGACGTTCTCCGGTCAATAACCAACAGCGGGATCTGGATACCCATGTTGGCTCCCACATGTTCCACGATGATCTCATCAGATGAACCACGATGTCAAGGACTCAATCGATCCCGTATACAATTCCCTTTGTCTAGCGGTATTTTACTTGCCCGAGATTCGATCGTCGGTATACCGATACCTTGTTCAATCTCGTTACCGGCAAGTCACTTTACTCGTTCCGTAACACATCATCCCGTGATCAACTCCTTGGTCACATTGCGCATATGATGATGTCCTACCGAGTGGGCCCAGAGATACCTCTTCGTTTACACGGAGTGACAAATCCCAGTCTCGATCCGCATAAAACAATAGATACTTTCGGAGATACCTGTAGTGCACCTTTATAGTCACCCAGTTACGTTGTGACGTTTGATACACCCAAAGCACTCCTACGGTATCCAGGAGTTACACGATCTCATGGTCAAAGGAAGAGATACTTGACATTGGCAAAGCTCTAGCAAACGAACTACACGATCTTTTGTGCTAGTCTTAGGATTGGGTCTTGTCCATCACATCATTCTCCTAATGATGTGATCCCGTTATCAACGACATCCAATGTCCATAGCCAGGAAACCATGACTATCTGTTGATCACAACGAGCTAGTCAACTAGAGGCTGACTAGGGACATATTGTGGTCTATGTATTCACACGTGTATTACGATTTCCGGATAATACAGTTATAGCATGAATAAAAGACAATTATCATGAACAAGGAAATATAATAATAATACTTTTATTATTGCCTCTAGGGCATATTTCCAACAGTCTCCCACTTGCACTAGAGTCAATAATCTAGTTCACATTGCCATGTGATTAACACTCACAGGTCACATCGCCATGTGACTAATACCCAAGAGTTTACTAGAGTCAGTAGTCTAGTTCACATCACTATGTGATTAACACTCAATGAGTTTTATGTTTGATCATGTTGCTTGTGAGAGAGGTTTTAGTCAACGGGTCTGAACCTTTCAGATCCGTGTGTGCTTTACAAATCTCTATGTCATCTCCTAGATGCAGCTACCACGCTCTATTTGGAGCTATTCCAAACAACTGTTCTACTTGGAGCTATTCTAAATTATTGCTCCATTATATGTATCCGGTCTCTCTACTCAGAGCTATCCGGATAAGTGTCAAGCTTGCATCGTCGTAACCTTTACGACGAACTCTTTTACCACCTCCATAATCGAGAAAATTCCTTAGTCCACTAGTTACTAAGGATAACTTTGACCGCTGTCCTGTGAGCCATTCTTGGATCACTCTTGTACCCCTTGACTGACTCATGGCAAGGCATACTTCAGGTGCGGTACACAACATAGCATACTGAAGAGCCTACGTCTTAAGCATAGGGGACGACCTTCGTCCTTTCTCTCTATTCTGCCGTGGTCGAGCTTTTAAGTCTTAACTTCATACCTTACAACTCAGGCAAGAACTCCTTCTTTGACTGGTCCATCTTGAACACCTTCAAGATCACGTCAAGGTATGTGCTCATTTGAAAGTATTATTAAGCGTTTTGATCTATCCTTATAGATCTTGATGCTTAATGCTTAAGTAGCTTAATCCAGGTTTCTTATTGAAAAACACCTTTCAAATATAACCCTATATGCTTTCTAGAAATTCTACATCATTTCTGATCATCAATATGTCAACAACATATACTCATCAGAAATTCTATAGTGCTCCCACTCACTGCTTTGGAAATACAAGTTTCTCATAAACTTTGTATACACCAAAATCTTTGATCATCTCATCAAAGCGCACATTCCAACTCCGAGATGCTTACTCCAGTCCTCAGAAGGATTGTTGGAGCTTTGCATACTTATTAGCATCTTTTGGGATTGACAAAACCTTCCGGTTGTATCACATACAACCTTTCCTCATTAAAATCGTCGAGGAAACAATGTTTTGACATCCTATCTGCAAGATTGCAGTAATCGCTAATATAATTCCAACAGACTCTTAGCATCGCTACGAGTGAGAAAATCTCATCGTAGTCAACTCCTTGAACTTGTCGGAAAACATCTTAACGACAAGTCGAGCTTTCTTAATGGTGACATTTACCATCATTGTCTGTCTTCCTTTTGAAATCCATCTGTACTCATTAGCCTTACGACCATCGAGCCGTTCTGCCAAAGTCTACACTTTGTTTTCATACATGGATCCTCTCTCGGATTTTATGGCCTCAAGCCATTTATCGGAATCCGGGCCCACCATCGCTTCTCCATAGCTCGTAGGTTCATTGTTGTCCAGCAACATGACTTTCAAGACAGGATTACCGTACCACTCTGAAGTAGTACGTATCCTTGTCACCCTACGAGATATGGCAGTGATTTGATCTGAAACTTCATGATCAATATCATAAGCTTCCACTTCAATTGGTGTAGGTGCCACGGGAACAACTTCCTGTGCCCTGCTACACACTGGTTGAAGTGATGGTTCAATAACCTCATCAAGTCTCCACCATCCTCCCACTCAACTCTTTCGAGAGAAACCTTTCCTCGAGAAAGGACCCGATTCTAGAAACAATCCCTTATTGCTTTCGGATCTGAATTAGGAGGTATACCCAACTGTTTTGGGTTTCCTATGAAGATGCATTTTATCCGCTTTGGGTTCGAGCTTAATCCTGAAACTTTTTCACATAAGCGTCGCAGCCCCAAACCTTTAAGAAACGACAACTTAGGTTTCTCTAAACCATAATTCATACGGTGTCATCTCATCGGAATTACGTGGTGCCCTATTTAAAGTGAATGTGGTTGTCTCTAATGCCTAACCCATGAATGATAGTGGTAATTCGATAAGAGACATCATGGTACGCACCATATCCAATAGGGTGCAACTATGATGTTCGGACACACCATCACACTATGGTGTTCCAGGCGGTATTAATTGTGAAACATTTTCCACAATGTCTTAATTGTGTGCCAAAACTCGTAACTCAGATATTCATCTCTATGATCGTATCATAGACATTTTATCCTCTTGTCACAATGATCTTCTACTTCACTCTGAAATTACTTGAACTATTCAATAATTCAGACTTGTGTTTCATTAAGTAAATATTCTCAACATCTACTCGAATCATCTGTGAAGTAAGAACATAATGATATTCACTGCATGCCTCAGCACTTATTGGACTGCACACATCAAAATGTGTTGCTTCCAACAAGTTGCTGACTTGTTCCATTTTACTGAAAGTGAGGCTTTTCAGTCATCTTGTCCATGTGGTATGATTTGCAAATCTCAAGTGATTCAAAATCAAGTGAGTCCAAACGATCCATTTGCATGGAGTTTCTTCATGCATATACACCAATAGGCATGGTTCGCATGTCTCAAACTTTTCAAAAACGAGTGAGTCCAAAGATCCATCAACATGGAGCTTCTTCATGCGTTTTATACCATTATGACTTACATGGCAGTGCCACAAGTAAGTGGTACTATCATTACTATCTTATATCTTTTGGCATGAAAATGTGTATCACTACGATCGAGATTCAATAAACCATTCATTTTAGGTGTAAGACCATTGAAGGTATTATTCAAATAAACAGAGTAACCATTATTCTCCTTAAATGAATAACCGTATTGCGATAGACAGAATCCAATCATGTCTATGCTCAACGCAAACACCAATCTCGGTGGTAGAGGGAGCGTGCGATGTTAGATCACATCAAACTTGGAAACACTTCCAACACGTATCGTCATCTCACCTTTAGCTAGTCTTCGTTTTATTCCGTAGCTTTTATTTCGAGTTACTAACACTTAGCAACCGAACCGGTATCCAATACCCTGGTGCTACTAGGAGTACTAGTAAAGTACACATTAACATAATGTATATCCAATATACTTCTATCGACCTTGCCAGCCTTCTCATCTACCAAGTATCTAGGGCAATGCTGCTCCAGTGGTTGTTCCCCTTATTACAGAAGCACTTAGTCTCGGGTTTGGGTTCAACCTTGGGTTTCTTCACTTGAGCAGCAGCTGAATTGCCATTTCATGAAGTATCCCTTTGTTCCCTTGCCCTTCTTGAAACTAGTGGTTTCACCAACCATCAACAATTGATGCTCCTTCTTGATTTCTACTTTCGCGGTGTCAAACATCATGAATATTTCAAGGATCATCATATCTATCCCTGATATGTTATAGTTCATCATGAAGCTCTAGCAGCTTGGTGGCAATGACTTTGGAGAAACATCACTATCTCATCTGGAAGATCAACTCCCACTCGATTCAAGTGATTGTTGTACTCAGACAATCTGAGCACAAGCTCAACAATTGAGCTTCTCTCCTTAGTTTGCGGGCTAAGAAAATCGTCGGAGGTCTCAAACCTCTTGACGTGGGCACGAGCCTGAAATCCTAATTTCAGCCCTCGAAACATCTCATATGTTCCACGATGTTTCGAAAACGTCTTTGGTGCCTCTACTTAAACCATTTAACTGAACTATCACGTAGTTATCAAAACGTGTATGTCCGATGTTCGCAACATCGACAAACGACGTTGGGGTTCAGCACACTGAGTGGTGCATTAAGGACATAAGCTTTCTACTGATCGCATAATCGCTACTGTCAACTTTCAACTATATTTTCTCTAGGAACATATCTAAAATAGTAGAACTATAGCGCGAGCTACGACATAATTTGCAAAAGGTTTTTTGACTATGTTCAGGATAATTAAGTTCATCTTATGAACTCCCACTCAGATAGACATCCCTCTGGTCATCTAAGTGATCACATGATCCAAGTCAACTAGGCCGTGTCCGATCATCACGTGAGACGGACTAGTTAACGTCGGTGAACATCTTCATGTTGATCATATCTACTATACGACTCATGCTCGACCTTTCGGTCTCCGTGTTCCGAGGCCATGTCTGCACATGCTAGGCTCGTCAAGTTAACCCTAAGTGTTTTCGCTGTGTAAAACTGTCTTACACCCGTTGTATGTGAACGTAAGAATCCATCACACCCGATCATTACGTGGTGCTTAGAAGCGACGAACTGTAGCAACGGTGCACAGTTAGGGGAGAACACTTCTTGAAATTTTGTAAGGGATCATCTTATTTACTACCGTCGTCCTAAGTAAACAAGATGCATAAACATGATAAACATCACATGCAATCAAAATAGAGTAGTGACATGATATGGCCAATATCATATAGCTCCTTTGATCTTCATCTTCGGGGCTCCATGATCATCTTGTCACTGGCATGACACCATGATCTCCATCATCATGATCTCCATCATCGTGTCTTCATGAAGTTGTCACGCCAACGACTACTTCTACTTCTATGACTAACGTTTAGCAATAAAGTAAAGTAAGTTACATGGCGTTCTTTAATGACACGCAGGTCATACAAAAAATAAAGACAACTCCTATGGCTCCTGCCGGTTGTCATACTCATCGACATGCAAGTCGTGAATCCTATTACAAGAACATGATCAATCTCATACATCACATATATCATTCATCACATCCTTTTGGCCATATCACATCACATAGCATACCCTGCAAAAACAAGTTAGACGTCCTCTAATTGTTGTTTGCATGTTTTTACGTGGCTGCTATGGGTTTCTAGCAAGAACGTTTCTTACCTACGCAAAACCACAACGTGATATGCCAATTGCTATTTACCCTTCATAAGGACCCTTTTCATCGAATCCGTTCCGACTAAAGTGGGAGAGACTGGCACCCGCTAGCCACCTTATGCACCAAGTGCATGTCAATCGGTGGAACCTGTCTCACGTAAGAGTACGTGTAAGGTCGGTCCGGGCCGCTTCATCCCACAATACCGTCGAAACAAGATTGGACTAGTAACGGTAAGCATATTGAACAACATCAACACCCACAACTACTTTGTGTTCTACTCGTGCAAAGAATCTACGCAATAGACCTAGCTCATGATGCCACTGATGGGGAACGTAGCAGAAATTCAAAAAATTTCCTACGTAACACCAAGATCTATCTATGGAGAGACCAGCAACGAGTAGTAAGGAGAGTGCATCTACATACCCTTGTAGATCGCTAAGTGGAAGCGTTCAAGTGAACGGGGTTGATGGAGTCGTACTCGTCGTGATTCAGATCACCGATGATCAAGTGCCGAACGGACGGCACCTCCGCGTTCAACACACGTACAGCCCGGTGACGTCTCCCACGCCTTGATCCAGCAAGGAGAGAGGGAGAGGTTGAGGAAGACTCCATCCAGCAGCAGCACAACGGCGTGGTGGTGATGGAGGAGCGTGGCAATCCTGCAGGGCTTCGCCAAGCGCCTACGGGAGAGGAGGAGGTGTCACGGGAGGGAGGGAGGCGCCAAAGGCTCAGGTGTGGATGCCCTCCCTCCCCTCCACTATATATAGGGGCAGGGGAGAGGGGGGAGACGCAGCCTTGCCCCCTCCTCCAAGGAAGGGGTGCGGCTAAGGAGGGGGGAGGAGTCCATCCTCCCCAAGGCACCTCGGAGGTGCCTTCCCCCTTTAGGACTCTCCCCTTTTTCCTTTATCTTGGCGCATGGGCCTCTAGGGGCTGGTGCCCTTGTCCCATGTAGGCCAAGGCGCACCCCCTACAGCCCATGTGGCCCCCCGGGGCAGGTGGCCCCACCCGGTGGGCCCCCGGGACCCTTCCGGTGGTCCCGGTACAATACCGATGACCCCGAAACTTGTCCCGATGGCCGAAATAGGACTTCCTATATATAAATCTTTACCTCCGGACCATTCCAGAACTCCTCGTGACGTCCGGGATCTCATCCGGGACTCCGAACAACATTCGGTAACCACATACAAGCTTCCTTTATAACCCTAGCGTCATCGAACCTTAAGTGTGTAGACCCTACGGGTTCGGGAGACATGTAGACATGACCGAGACGTTCTCCGGTCAATAACCAACAGCGGGATCTGGATACCCATGTTGGCTCCCACATGTTCCACGATGATCTCATCAGATGAACCACGATGTCAAGGACTCAATCGATCCCGTATACAATTCCCTTTGTCTAGCGGTATTTTACTTGCCCGAGATTCGATCGTCGGTATACCGATACCTTGTTCAATCTCGTTACCGGCAAGTCACTTTACTCGTTCCGTAACACATCATCCCGTGATCAACTCCTTGGTCACATTGCGCATATGATGATGTCCTACCGAGTGGGCCCAGAGATACCTCTCCGTTTACCCGGAGTGACAAATCCCAGTCTCGATCCGCATAAAACAATAGATACTTTCGGAGATACCCGTAGTGCACCTTTATAGTCACCCAGTTACGTTGTGACGTTTGATACACCCAAAGCACTCCTACGGTATCCAGGAGTTACACGATCTCATGGTCAAAGGAAGAGATACTTGACATTGGCAAAGCTCTAGCAAACGAACTACACGATCTTTTGTGCTAGTCTTAGGATTGGGTCTTGTCCATCACATCATTCTCCTAATGATGTGATCCCGTTATCAACGACATCCAATGTCCATAGCCAGGAAACCATGACTATCTGTTGATCACAACGAGCTAGTCAACTAGAGGCTGACTAGGGACATATTGTGGTCTATGTATTCACACGTGTATTACGATTTCCGGATAATACAGTTATAGCATGAATAAAAGACAATTATCATGAACAAGGAAATATAATAATAATACTTTTATTATTGCCTCTAGGGCATATTTCCAACAGTCTCCCACTTGCACTAGAGTCCATGTGTCCATGTGTCCAAAACATCGAGGGGAAATAAGAGGAATCACCCCCGATGGATTTCCACTCGATGGCCCATAACACCAAGGGGCAATCTAAGGAATCGCCCTTGAAGGATTCCTACTTGATGTAACCGTCAAGGTGAACTTGGAGGAATCACCCTCGAAGGGTTCACATTTGAGGTGTTGCACGACAGAGTCGTTATCGGGAGTGGTGAAGGAGGAATCACCCTCCGTAGCCAAGACCGACTAGCTACACTACAGAGATCTCATTAAAGTGCTATACGAGGTATCGCCCTTGGCACTCGATAGTAACTCTGCAGAGTCATACAGCTAAGGGGGTGTGAGGTGATCTGTCGGGCTCAGGACATCGATCACGTTGATCGACTCATTGGTCATAAAGCAGGGGCAACAGGGACAAGGTGAGGGGTCACTGGTGGATCACTAACCAACCTATACTAAGCATATAGAATAAGTAGGTAGGTAACAATGCAGAATACAAAATCAGGCATGCATCAAAATAGGATCAATCAAATACAGTAGCAAATTCTAATGCAAACATGAGAGAGAAGGAAATGGGCTATACAGGAATGATCAAGGGGGTTTTGTTTACCTGGAAGCTCTGCTGCAAGGGGCTGAACGTTAGGGGCGTATTCGTAGCATCAGTTTCGGGGTCTATCAGAGAGAAGAGGAGGAAGAAACAATAAATATAATGCATACAAATGCATCATGATGCATGACATGACAATATGCTATGCTAAGGGTGACCTAACGCAGTGCTACATGTTACAAACGAAGTGGGAAAACTTCTGGGAATATTTTCCCGACGTTTGGCAGTTATCGGCAGATGAACCGGAGGGGAAGGATCCATGTTCGTCATGTTAGAGGCATGTGACAGATGAGTGGATAGCATATTCAGATTCTTCATATTTTTCTGATCATTTTTCATATATAATTTTTTTCATCGAGTTATAGATTATTTTCTATTAATTTTCAAAGTTTTTTAGCAATTTTCAGAAATTTCCTGATTTATTAATAATTCGAAAAAAATATTTAACTGCTAGGGGTACCCAAAAGTGTACCTAGCAGAGTGTTGGTGTGGCTGACAGTGGGACCCACTCAACTGCCTCAATCAGCAGTTGACTAGTTAGCTTTGACTGGTAAATGGGACCAGTGGGTCCCACCTGCCAGTAACTGGGTTTGCCTAGTTGGCAGGTTGACTGGATCAATAGGGCCCATTGGGCCCACATGTTAGCCACTCTTAGGTTTAACTAAAACTTATCTAGTTAAATAGTAAATGGGCCCACATGTCATACTCTAGATAAATATTAGGTTTATTTTTAATAGGGGGTAGTTAGGGTCGGCGGGGCCCGGTGTTAGTGTCTACTTAGGTATTTTAGTTAGTGGTTAATGGCGCCACATCAGCAGTTAATGGAGGCTAACCGCCGGTGTCATGCCGAGATGACGGAGTTGATCGTACGGCCATTTCCGGTGATGAGAGCACGAGAGGGTGGCACTGTTGAGATGTTGCTGCTCCTACACTCCTATTGTGGTCGCAGGGCGGCCGGACATGGCCGAAGTCAACGGTGGGGTCGAGATCCGCGGTGGCGCACACACGATGAGGACGGAGAGGTTGCCATGGCACGCCAATGCGTGAGCTGAGTGGTGCAGACGCTCCGCGTGGTCTCCTGGAGCCCGTACGCATTAGGGGTTGGTCCTAGGGGGAACGACAACGGCGACAACGGTCACGGCAGAGCACAGAGCTATGGTCGGAGCACAGCAACGACTACGATGTGCTGAGTCCCGAATCCGAGGGCAACTTAGAGCGGTTAGGTGCGGTTGCTCACCGCAAACTCGCTGCGGGGGTCGAGGTGGCCGGAGAGGGCCGATGACGAGCGGATAGATGGGGAGTTGTGGCGGCCGCCGACGAGGGGGTGGATGATTTCGGTGGCTTGGCGATCCCTGGCTTGATCTGCTCCTCGCAGACGATGTGGAAGACGCAGGCGGTGCTCCTGGACATCCCCGAGCGGCCCCGGGTAGCTGGAGGCTACACCGGCAAGGTATGACAGCGACGGTGCATCCTCGGGCGGTCGCGGCGCGCAAGCAGAGGAGGGGAGAGAGAGCTACGAGAGGGGCTAGTTCTGGAGGGGCTAGGGTTCATCGAGGGGGGGCAGGGGTCCTTATCCGGCTTGAGGAATCGTCGGATGGGCGACGCATGCACGATCGGTGCACGGGCGGCCATGACATGCACCCTGCCTCCTATGCTATGCGAGGTGGAAGGAAAGTCCGGCTTATCGGGCTGGGCTGCACTATAGCATCGGGCTAAAGTGCATAGTGCATTTTTTTATTTTCCGTGTCTTCTTTTCTATTTTTTGTTTTATGTATTTTTGTTTACTATTTTACTTTAATGCTAAATGAGTTTTGTTAAGTATGAGACTTGTACCATAAATACTTTGCAATATTATGGGGTTGTCCACAAAGTTTGGGGTCAATTGGAAAATGTCTAACCTTTTGTTAATTTTTGAAATAGCCATATTTAGTGTTGTTGGCCCTGTTTTAATTAGGTTAAGAGCATCTAATTACTTCAAAATTGTACTTAGTGAATATTTGCAATAACATGAACACTTTTGTTTATTTATTTGAAGAAGTTTTATTTTTACTCACTACTTGAATTTTGAATTGAAATGGATTTTGGATCTTAATGACTATTAGTAAGTTAATGATGATGACTTAGCATAATTAGAGGAAGGTCACTGTAGTATGATTACTGGGGTGTTACACTAAACACACTATCGGCGGTTCCCAAGCGGAAAGCTAAAGTTTACTCCCCCTCAACCATTCAAACACAACCATTCAACCATTCACTGATGAAATCAATGAGTTCACATTTGATGGAGGATATCAAGGTACAGTCACAATCTGAAGTAGAGCTTGAAACAAAGCAGGTGAACTAGATCTCGCAACCATAGTGGCGACCTTAGGCAGAGCTCATAAAGAGACAACTAGTGGACCAGGTTGGTGGCCAGCGATGTTGGGCTCTAGGTAGGGTACTATATACCCCCCTTTAGAACATATATGCCATTGCAAGTCCCCCCATCCTCTTCAAATCTAGGAGATGCTTCAAATACCCAAACTGTGCTCTCAGGGGGATGATGACCTCATCGATGCTTTACAAATACTACTTACCCAAGATCTAGAGTAACACATCTGACAAATGGGTCCGGGAGCATGTGCAATGTGTCAAATGCGAATGTGAATAAGGGAATTAATATTTTTCCTATGAAATCGATGTCATACCTTGCAAAAATATGTGTTCAAAGGAGAGTCGAGGAGGGGTACATGTTCTTTTGCATGAAGATGTAACAAAGGGGAGAGTAAGAGGGGGCATGAACAACCGCTCATGGGAATACTCCTCTCTTCCCTACTTTGCCAATTCTTTTAGTGGCATGCAGGACTTGCTATAGTGGATCACGGGGAGGATGTGGCGACATGAAGCAGGGCTAGAACATCACGCGGTTGAGGAATATATCGATACTATAGCGGTCGCGAGATACAAAGCTCGGAGAATAGGCAACTAGCGGGACAAGGTAGTTGCTGGCGCGGTTGGAATTTGGGCAGGGTTGTGTAGGCCTCCCCCTCAACTTTTGTGTGACATCATCAATAACTACAAAATTATGACATGTATGCAATAGTTTCAATCATGACCGGTTTATCTCTCTAAACTACAAACAACTAAACTTAATTAGAAAAACATTATGAAAATTGAATCTTAAAATGCATGGAGCCGCATACAATTGGAGGTATATGTTTGAGAAGGGGATGTGAATATAATGAGTGTGATGTATGTTCCATTGGTTAAACTAGTTATCAAAACATGTATGTGCATTGCCACACTAACATCACACTTTTATAACCAACCAAATATTATGCAAACTTCTTGACATTGCGCGGAGAGGGGATCTAGGATAATCACTGCTTGATCGATTGACTAGTGGTAGCTAGACTTATTGACGAGCATGGTTGAGGGGTGATTCTTGTTTACTTTCCTATGTGCATAATATTTAGCGAAAAAGTTCATGAATAGGAAGATCGATTACTTCTACAAAACATTCTTTAATAATGGTGTCTAAATATGAGCCATATATTTCCCCCTTGAAATCAATCATTTTAGTTCAACTCTTGGATCTAGACCCACAACCCTAGCTCATCTATGGATTAAATGTACTATATATGTATACCCAATCCACCTCCTAACCCTAAACAATATGTGTCGCCATAGGCATCCCTCACCACGAGCTGACAAGACAGACCCCCCATCGTTGCTTCCTAAGGCATCCATCTACGATGTCGGGGTTGTCACATGCCCCTCAACTTCATAATCTTTTCAATTTCTATGTTGGTGCATTCATCGCCATAATTTCTCACCTCAGGAGCTAACGATGTACTCAATCCCAAATTGTCTACCGATGCCTCTTTGGTACCTAACTGGCCACATATGCTCACCCCTAGGGCTGGTTTCTTTCCACCGCATGACCACATCACCTCCCGACCAACCACCATTGAGCGCTACCTCTCAAGCATATCCAAGCACACTCAACATCTTTTGAACCTTAACTATACGTACTCGACGCACATAAACATTGTTAGAATGTTTTCACCTGAAATCAACCCTTTTTCCTTAGCTCCCTGATATAGATGTTATTATTACCCCCATCGACTTACTATATAAACCAACCCAACCATTCAACCATAACCACACATTCTTCCCTCTAGCCCATGCATCCACCCCTAACATGCATGGATAGTTATTGCCTCCAATGCACACCTGCTCCATAGGGTGCCGCCCCTCCCACATATTTGCACCTCGTTGGTAATGTTTGTGTATATATTCATAGTTTTATGTGGTGATTCTTCCGAGTTGTTTATTATGTTCGATAGTTGTTGATTTGACATTATTTTAGAATTGTACGAAGGAGAATTCGCAAAAAAAAATTGTACGAAGGAGAGAGGGTGCTAGTGGGACCCATGCTTCAATGCCTGGCTTGACTTTCTATTCGTCGAAAATGGAGTGGCACAAGACAGCACATTACCACTCCCTATATTGCAAAGTACCTTTCACATTAGATTTTGACAGGACAAGTTTTTATTTATTATTATGTAAATTTTTGTGATGGAGAATCGTCGCCGCAAATAAGTACTTTGGATACAAAACTAAAGATACCAATTTTTTGTCACGAGAAACATAATTGCCGGAGTAATTGTTGGCCAAAGACTTGTCCTAACAAAACGTATACAAAAATATTTTGGAACGGAGGAACCGAGGAAGTGCTATACAATCCAGGTGATTAACTCCAACTTCAACGCACTTGTATGGGTGGAATGAAGAGACGACGGCAAGCGAGCCCTAGGTCAGCAAGAGTCCATCGCACCAAATGCTCACTGCACACTGGTTCACAGCATCACGCACGACGGGGCCGGCCGGCGACACATGCGCCCACACCGCGCAGGGAGGCGCGGACTGCTCGGCAGTGCAGGGACACGACGTCTCGACGACGACGCCTTTTTGCACACCGGAGCCCCCACACCGCACGTGCATGCATGGGGGACGTGACTGATCCAACAGTGGGTCGCCTTGAATGATGGCCCCCGACCGCACGCACCAACCAACCCCATCGATCGGACGCGCGCACGGGCACTGCTCCTACGTAGCTTCTCCCGAAAAGGGAATGGCAACAGCGACGGGAGCGACGACCCATGACACGCGCGGGTCGATCGTCATGCATCACCTCCTACCGGTCCGGCGAGGCTCCCGGCCCCGGCCGGCCAAGTAGTAGCCCCGCTGCGGTGCAGGTGCGCGCGCGAGGGAGAGAGCTGGCCTGGGCGACGGGGGCATGCTGGGTGAATTATTGGATTCTGTTGGCGGGGATCGGCCGAGCGAGGTGACCCCGCAGCGCATGCGTGCACGGTGGTGGCTACGGCCGGTGGGTTGACCACTCTACTGGACTGTGCTTGCAGATCTGAGTGTCCTCCCGGCTCCCATGCAACTGCGCCATGCATGCATGCATGCATGAGGATATATTTCCAGACCCCCACGGCATTCGTCGTCTGCATGCACACGTGTAGCATGTAGCCATGACTCAATCTTTGTCCTTTCGCCCTTCAGCGTACGTGCGTGCATGGCAGGGTTCATGGTTGAGATAGTATCCGACTGGATGTGGCTACAAAGGATGCCAATACACGTTTTCTGGTTATGCTCACACAGTCACACTAATACGCTACTAGCTAATATCATGTATGTTTGGTTTCAGCATATTCATGACCGGCCAGACCATTTCATATGCATGACCAGGCGGAGCACCGACAACAAAACCTCATGAGAGTAGCAACTTTGGCACTAGCTAGCTTGTTCATATCCCGCCCTTCACCTTTAGCACTAAAAGTATATAATTGTTACAACATGTCCATGTCGAAATTTCACCGGGTTGACTTTTACACATCAGGGTTTGGCACAAATGTAATGTCCACCAAACATGGATCTAGATTTAGAACTATACATGTTGTCCAAAGGATCTACAAATGAGGACAGAAAGTGAAAATTCATGTTTAGCGATTGATAATGATATCATGTGACATATTCTTCAGTCGAAACAAGGTTGCTCGATGAACTGGCACGATTCATCAATGTGTCACAATATCATTCCTCGATCTCTTGTATTTAGCGGGTTTTTTGTGCGTGTAAAAAGCTTCCCCAATAAGTAGGAGTGTGATCGGTACGTAGCGTGATTTTGAATTTTGATAGACGAATATTAGGTCGTAATAAAACCATGTGGACCAAAAGTTCAACATATGCGATCAAAGATCTCATTTGTGTGTTCATATATCTCTCCCTACATGTACAAAACAATGAGCAGATCATACCAAATACGACATTCCCTATTTTATATTTGGACATAAATATATTTTATGGTAGATTCCATAGTCGAAACTAGGTTGTAGATCGTTAGTCCAACACACAAAATCCAATAATTTTATCAAGACCACTCTTCCTCTGTGTCTAACATATCTTTTTCATATAAGTTTCCCATGCATGTTATAATGATCACCGATTTGAGTTCAAAAAATTATCACAAACTCCATGCGTCATAACCTCTTTCCTGAATTCCAACAGTTCTTATAATATTAATGAACTTCCACTCCACAAAAGTTAAGTATGTGAGATATATGTAATACATTAACTGGTGCTACAAGATGGTAGCCAAGTGTGCTTGAGGCTCCTGCAAACGCACATAGTTGTCGTAGTAGTTTCCATAAGTAGAGATTGTCGAACCACAAGGCAAAGGAAATCACGTCACGACTGCTTGGTGACTTAAGATGAAAGAGTGACCAAGAGATGATCATGGCAGAAGGAACCGCATGTAGATACTGACAGAAGGGTTTATCGTTTCGACAATAGTAGGTGTTTGATTTGTCACAACATGTTTTTGTGGAACACATCATTTTTTTCCATGGAGCAAGCTTGATTAAATCCAACACATGATCACCAAAGTCATTGATGTGTATATCATATGTCATGGTTCTTTATATACAAAGGGAATTTCAATGTCGATTTTTTTTCTAGAGGCTCTTTCGAAGAAAAAAATCTCACCTTTGTGATCGTGCTATCAATCAAAAGTTCAACACATGCAATTTTGATATTTTACGACACAACAGTTTGTGGTTTGTTGCTAAAATGTTTTGCGGGTCATATTAACTAGATCGAGAAGAGCTGACTGCTTTCACATGATCTCTTAGTCCTTGTCTAATTATATATGTCACAGTAATGAGATTATGTTATGTATACATATTGGATTTTGAACAAATGTATTTTTTCTCATATTTGTATCTAAGTCGTTTCTTACTAATTTAGCTCATGGGAGCAATAAAGTGGTTAAATAGCTGGTATCTTCCACTATATATAAGTGTGTGACTACTATGCGACAGATTGTAGAATCGATAAGTATGTCTAGAGGGCGTGCGGTGAATATACTACTAAGAATAATAATGAACTATTTTCCCAAGTTTTAATTTATTGTTATATTTTTAGGCTTTTCTAGCAATATATAGAGTACCCTACACATGCAAGTCTAGGGTATAGGCACGGGAAAGTAAAGACATGCCAGTGCAAAGTAAAGGAGGTAGGTTGATAGAATTGCAAACACAATTGGCTCGGTGAAGATTTTTCCCCTGATTCGGATAGTTGGCGCGATCTTACATCCATGTTGATGGAGGCTTCAGTCCATGAAGGATCTAAGTCACGAGTATCCTTATTGCAAAATTCAACGAAGGACTCGCCCACAAAGGGTCCACGAAGGAGCAAATCAACCTATTCCGCAATCGCTTATTTCCATGGAGGACTAGCCTTACTAGGGTAGATCTCCACGAAGTAGGCGATCTCCAGGCTCATACAAACTTCTTGCCTTCTTCATAAACTTGAAGACATCCAAGCACACCTAGTAGATCTAGGAAGCACACCCTCCAAAAGTAACAAGATAGAGGTTTTTTGGGAATGAATCCACTGCTCTTGTGTTTCAATAGATAATATCCTCAACACTCAAACTCTCTCATGATTTGGCTATGTATTTGGAGAAGTGGGAGTGGAAAGAAAGAGGGGATTAGATCTCAAAGGGGTTGATTGAATGGTTGGAGTAGAAAGCCCTTTAAAATCATCACAACGAGAGGTGGAGTCCTCTCTCATAACATATGATGGGAGTGGAGTTTGCTTGGAGTTGAACTAGTGGCGTAGGAAGGGGTATATATAGGGTGGACGGTTGATAACCCTCAAGTATAGGGGATCACGACAGTCTTCGAGGGTAGTATTTCACCCAAATTTGTTGATTCGACACAACGGGAGCCAGAGAATATTTATGAGCCTTAGCAGTTGAGTTGTCAATTCAACCACACCTGGAAAATTATATTTCTACAGCAAAGTGTTTAGTAGCACGGTAGTTTGATAGTTTCGATTGTAGCAATAATAGCACCAATAGTAACAAGGATAGTAACAGAAGCAGTTTTGTAGTGATTGTACCAGCAGCAGCAGCAGTAGTAACTTAGCGAAGATCAATATGAGAAAAGCGTAGGAATTGGATCAGTGATGGATATTTGTGTTGGATGACATTCATCATATAATAGTCACAACCTAGAGTGATACACAATAGCTCCAATTCATCACTTTAATGTAGGCATGTATTCTGTATATAGTCATGCGTGCTTATAATAAGAACTTGCATGACATCTTTTGTCCTGCCCTCCCGTGGCAGCGGGGTCCATAAGGAAACTAGGGGATATTAAGGACTCCTTTTAATAGAGAACCAGAACAAAGCATTAACACATGGTGAATACATGAACTCCTCGAATTACAGTCATCCCCGGAGAGTATCCCAACTATTATCACTTTGGAAAACTTTTATTTTTGGGACATTTTTATTGCACGGATAATTCGGAAAACAGACATAAAATACTATTTTTGCTTTATTTAATCTAAATAATAGAAAGTAAAAAGTAGGTACAGAAAGTTGTGCTCTCTAAATTCATCCATCTCATGCCCATCAAAAGGAATCCATTAACAAGGTTGATCAAGTCTTATTAACAAACTTCTTTCGAATGACATGAAACCGGAGAACTTTCGAATAACACTAGGTTACCTCTACGGGGATATGCATGTCCCCAACAATAAGAATATCGTATTTCTTTTTGACAGTAGGAAGAGGGAATTCAAAACCTCCAAAAGTAATAGTTGAAATTTTTTCAATAGAATTGATATTATGAACTTGAGGTTGTTTCGTCGGAAAGTGTACCATATGCTCATACCATTAACATGAAAAGTGGCATTGCCTTTGTTGCAATCAATAACAGCCCCTGCAATATTCAAAAAGGGTCTACCAAGGATGATCGACATACTATCGTCCTCGGGAATATCAAGAATAACAAAGTCCGTTAAGATAGTAACGTTTGCAACCACAACAGGCACGTCCTCACAAATACTGATGGGTATAGCAGTTGATTTATCATCCATTTGTAAAGAGATTTCAGTAGGTGTCAACTTATTCAATTCAAGTCTACGATATAAAGAGAAAGGCATAATACTAACACCGGCTCCAAGATCACATAAAGCAGTTTTAACATAGTTTCTTTTAATGGAGCATGGTATAGTTGGTACTCCTGGGTCTCCTAGTTTCTTTGGTATTCCACCCTTAAAAGTGTAATTAGCAAGCATTGTGGAAATTTCATCTTCCGGTATCTTTCTTTTATTTGTAACAATATCTTTCACATACTTAGCATAAGGAGGCATTTTAAGCATATCAGTCAAACGCATATGCAAAAAGATAGGTCTAATCATTTCAGCAAGGCGCTCAAAATCCTCATCATCCTTTCTCTTGGATGGTTTAGGAGGAAAGGGCATGGGTTTCTGAACCCATGGTTCTCTTTCTTTACCATGTTTTCTAGCAACAACGTCTCTCTTATCATAACGTTGATTCTTTGATTGTGGGTTATCAAGATCAACAGCAGGTTCAATCTCTACATCATTATCATTACTAGGTTGAGCATCATCATGAACATCATCATTAACATTATCACTAGGTTCATGTTCATCACCAGATTGTGTCTCAGCATCAGAAATAGAAATACCATTGGGATTCTCAGGTGTGTCTATAACAGGTTCACTAGAAGCATGCAAAGTCCTACCAGTTTTCCTTTTCTTTTTATTACTAGGACTAGGTGCGTCATTATTAGTTCTCTGAGAATCTTGCTCAACTCTCTTAGGATGGCCCTCAGGATACAAAGCTTCTTGAGTCATCTTACCATCTCTAGTCATAACCCTAGCAGCATTATCATTATTCTTACTATTCAACTCATTAAGCAAATCATCCTGTGCCTTAAGTACTTGTTCTACTTGAGTTGTAACCGTGGAAGCATGTTTACTAATAAGCTTAAGATCATTAACAGTTCTACTCATATAATCACCCAATTTGTCAAGCATGTAAGCATTACGTTTCAATTGTCTACTAACATAAGCATTGAAATTTTCTTGTTTAACAGTAAAATTATCAAACTCATCCAAGCATTGACTAGCAGACTTATTATGAGGAATATCACCTTCATCAAATCTATAAAGAGAGTTTACCTCTACTACCTGTCTCAGGTTATCAAGACCATGTTTTTCTTCAATATGTGGTAAATTCTTAACATGTTCAACTTTAATACATTTTTCTTTCATAGATTTCTTTGCCTCTTGCATATCTTCAGGACTGAGAAATAGAATACCTCTTTTCTTCGGGGTTGGCTTAGGCGGTGGTTCGGGAAGAGTCCAATCATTATCATTGCTCAATATATTATTCAATAGCAATTCGGCTTGCTCAACAGTTCATTCCCTGAAAACACAACCAACACAACTATCCAGGTGGTCTCTTGAAGCATCGGTGATATCAAGTATTTCGTTTTTCTTGAGAGGATGATCAGGCAAAACATTAAGTAATTGGAGAAGCCTCCCCGAAGCTTGTGGGAGACTCTCTTCTTCAATTTGCACAAAATTGAATATTTTCTTTAAGGCAGCTTGTTTCCTATGAGCAAGAAAATATTTTTTAGAGAAGCAGTAAATCATATCCTGGGGACTACGCACACAACCAGGAGCGAGAGAATTAAACCATACTTTAGCATCACCTTTAATGAGAAAGGAAACAATTTAAGAATATAGTAATAGCAGATTTTTTTTCCTCATGAGAAAATAGGGTGGCTATATCATTCAATTAGTAAGATGCGCCACAACAATTCAGATTCATAACCATAGAAAGGATCAGATTCAACCAAAGTAATTAACTCAGGATCGATAGAGAATTCATAATCCTTATCAGTAACAAAGATATGCGCGGTAGCAAACTTAGGATCATATTGCATTCTAGCATTCAAAGACTTCTCTTTCAGCTTAGCTAACAGTTTCTTAAGATCATCTCTATCATTGCAAGCAAAAAAGTCTCTAGCAGATTCTTCATCCATAATATAACCCTCAGGTACAACTGGCAATTCATATCTAGGGGGAGAATCATAATCTTCAGTTTCAATAATATCATCAGTTCAGTAATTTCATTCTCTCTAACCCTAGCAAGTTGTTCATCAAGAAATTCACCTAGTGGCACAGTATTATTAAGCAAAGAAGTAGTATCATCATAAGCATCATGCATAGCAGAAGTGGCATCATCAATAATGTGCGACATATCAGAATCAATAGCAGGTGTAGGTATCGCAAGCTTACTTAAAATAGAAGGTGAATTAAGTGCAGAGCTAGATGACAGTTCCTTACCTCCCCTCGTAGTTGAGGGAAAAATCTTGGTCCTTTGATCTTTCAAATTCCTCATAGTGATCAACAGATATAAATCCCAATTGACTCAAAGAATAGAGCTATGCTCCCCGGCAACGGCGCGAGGAAAAGGTCTTGATAACCCACAAGTATAGGGGATCGCAACAGTTTTCGAGGGTAGAGTATTCGACCCAAATTTATTGATTCAACACAAGGGGAGCCAAAGAATATTCTCAAGTATTAGCAGCTAAGTTGTCAATTCAAACACACCTGAAAGACTTAATATCTGCAGCAAAGTATTATGGAAGTAACGGTAATAATGGGAAAAGTAACAGTAGCAGTTTTATAGCAATCGTAACAGTGGTAACGGAAAAGTAACTTAGCAAAGATCAATATGTGAAAAGCTCGTAGGCAATGGATCAATGATGGATAATTATGTCAGATGGCATTCATCATGCAAAAGTTATAAACTAGGGTGACACAGAACTAGCTCCAATTCATCAATATAATGTAGGCATGTATTCCGAATATAGTCATACATGCTTATGGAAAAGAACTTGTATGATATATTTTGTCCTACCCTCCCGTGGCAGCGGGGTCCTATTAGAAACTAAGGGATATTAAGGCCTCCTTTTAATAGAGATCCGGACCAAAGCAGCACTTAGTGAATACATGAACTCCTCAAACTACGGTTATCATCGGGAAGTGTCCTGACTATTGTCACTCTGGGGTTGCCAGATCATAACACGTAGTACGTGACTATAACTTGCAAGATAGGATCAAGAACACAAATATATTCATGGAAACATAATAGGTTCAGATCTGAAATCATGCCACTTGGGCCCTAGTAACAAGCATTAAGCACAGCAAAGTCATAGCAACATCAATCTTAGAACATAGTGGATACTAGGGATCAAACCCTAACAAAACTAACTCGATTACATGGTAAATCTCATCCAACCCATCGCCGTCCAGCAAGCCTATGATGGAATTACTCACACACGGCGGTGAGCATCATGGAATTGGTGATGGAGGAAGGTAGGTGATGATGATGGCGACGATTTCCCCTCTCCGGAGTCCCGAACGGACTCTAGATGTGGCCTCCCGATGAAGAACAGGGGGTGGCAGCGACTCCGTATCGTAAAACACGATGAATCCTTCTTTCTAATTTTTTTCTCCCCGAACGTGAATATATGGAGTTGGAGTTGAGGTCGGTGGAGGTCCAGGGGACCCGCAAGGCAGGGGCGCACCCTAGGGGGCGCCCTCCACCCTTGTGGACAGCCGGTGGGTCCCCCTCTGTTGATTCTTTCGCCAATATTTTTTATTTATTCCAAAAATATTCTGTGTGGATTTTTAGGTCATTTTGAGAACTTCTATTTCTGCACAAAAATAACACCACGGCAATTCTGCTAAAAACAACACCAGTCCGGGTTAGTTCCATCCGAATCATGCAAATTAGAGTCCAAAGCAAGAGCAAAAGAGTTTGGAGAAGTAGATACGATGGAGACATATCAGTTTACCAGGTTGCTTCAGTGGCTCAGAGTGGAATGTTGGAGGCCCGGATTGAATTAGGTTTTGTATAGCAAATATATATGGATGTTTTGATGTTCCGATTGGAAGTGCGTCGGCAACACCGAGTTGCATGGCATTAGGAAGGTATAGTAGAACACTTGGAGGAGTTTGAGGAGTTGTTAGAGTTTGATCTCTAAGAACATGGAGCAAAAGGCTCATTGTCGTATCCTCATTCCCTTTTGATAGTATCGCATGCCTATGGATTCGATATGACATTGGATCACTAAAACTATAGAATCGTTTGGCTTGTCCAACACTTGTCTTTAAGCAATTTTAGGGGTCACCTTCCATTCCAATGTCGTACCTAAAAGAATTTTTCCTGAAATATACTTTGAAGTATCATTAGTCTTTGAGATATGTTGACATGAATTACCAAAATCCACCTTGGGTATTAGATTCACTTTCATAGATATAGTCATGTCCAAATTTCCATCGAATAGATCGATTATTACATGAGAATCCCTGGTAAAAGTAATATCAACTGCTACATGCATGTAGAATGCTACCTCTTGAGCACGTCATTGGTTTTCCCTTGAAGAGGAAAGAGTGATGCATCAAAGTAGCGTAAGTACTTTCCTCAGTTTTTGAGAACCAAGGTATCAATCCAGTAGGAGACTACATGCAAGTCCCTCGTACCTACACAAACAAATAAGAACCTCGCAACCAACGCGATAAAGGGGTTGTCAATCCCTCCACGGTCACTTACGAGAGTGAGATCTGATAGAGATAATAAGATAAATATTTTTGGTATTTTTTATGATATAGATTGGAAAATAAAGATTGCAAAATAAACGGTGCCAGAAATAGCTAGTTGACGGGGGATTAATATAATGGAGAATAGACCCGGGGGCCATAGGTTTCACTAGTGGCTTCTCTCAAGATAGCATAAGTATTACGGTGGGTGAACAAATTACTGTCGAGTAATTGATAGAAAAGTGAATAATTATGAGAATATCTAGGCATGATCATGTATATAGGCATCACGTCCGCGACAAGTAGACCGAAACGATTCTGCATCTACTACTATTACTCCACACATCGACCGCTATCCAGCATGCATCTAGAGTATTAAGTTCATAAGAACAGAGTAATGCATTAGGCAAGATGACATGATGTAGAGGGATAAACTCAAGCAATATGATATAAACCCCATCTTTTTATCCTCGATGGCAACAATACAATACGTGCCTTGCTGCCCCTGCTGTCACTGGGAAAGGACACCGCAAGATTGAACCCAAAGCTAAGCACTTCTCCCATTGCAAGAAAGATCAATCTAGTAGGCCAAACCAAACTGATAATTCGAAGAGACTTGCAAAGATAACCAATCATACATAAAAGATTTCAGAGAAGAATCAAATATTGTTCATAGATAAACTTGATCATAAACCCACAATTCATCGGATCTCGACAAACACACCGCAAAAAGAGTTACATCGAATAGATCTCCAAGAAGATCGAGGAGAACATTGTATTGAGATCCAAAGAGAGAGAAGAAGCCATCTAGCTAATAACTATGGACCCAAAGGTCTGAAGTAAACTACTCACACATCATCGGAGAGGCTATGGTGTTGATGTAGAAGCCCTCCATGATCGATTTCCCCTCCGGCGGAGCTCCGGAAAAGGCCCCAAGATAGGATCTCTTGGGTACAGAAGGTTGCGGCGGTGGAAATAGGGTTTCGTGGTGCTCCTGGATGTTTTCGGGGTATATGGATATATATATATATATATATATATATAGGATGAAGAAGTAGGTCGGTGGAGCCACGAGGGTGGGGGCGCGCCCAGGGGGCAGGCGCGCCTCCCTGCCTCGTGGCCTCCTCGTTGATTTCTTTACATCCACTCCCAGTCCTCTGGATCACGTTTGTTTCAAAAATAACTCTCCCAAAGGTTTCATTCTGTTTGGATTCCGTTTGATATTCCTTTTCTGCGAAACACTGAAATAGGCAAAAAACAGCAATTTGCACTGGGCCTTGGGTTAGTAGGTTAGTCCCAAAAATAATATAAAAGTGTATAAATAAGCCCATTAACATCCAAAACCGATAATATAATAGCATGGAACAATCAAAAATTATAGATACGTTGGAGACGTATCAAGCATCTCCAAGCTTAATTCCTGCTCGTCCTCGAGTTGGTAAATGATAAAAACAGAATTTTTATGTGGAATGCTACCTGGCATATTTCTCAATGTAATTCTCTTTTATTGTGGCATGAATGTTCAGATCCGAAAGATTGAAGACAAAAGTTTACTATTGACATAAAAATAGCAATACTTCAAGCATACTAACAAAGCGATCATGTCTTCTCAAAATAACATGGCCTAAGAAAGTTATCCCTATAAAATCATATAGTCTGGCTATGCTCTATCTTCATCACACAAAGTATTTAATCATCCACAACCCCGATGACAAGCCAAGAAATTGTTTCATACTTTTGGTGTTCTCAAACATTTTCAATCTTCACGCAATATATGAGCGTGAGCCATGGACATAGCACTATAGGTGGAATAGAATGGTGGTTGTGGAGAAGACAAAAAAGGAGAAGATAGTCTCACATCAACTAGCGTATCAACGGGCTATGGAGATTCCCATCAATAGATATCAATGTGAGTGAGTAGGGATTGCCATGCAACGGATGCACTAGAGCTATAAGTGTATGAAAGCTCAACAAAAGAAACTAAGTGGGTGTGCATCCAACTCGCTTGCTTACGAAGACCTAGGGCATTTTGAGAAAGCCCGTCATTGGAATATACAAGCCAAGTTCTATAATGTAAAATTCCCACTAGTATATTAAGGTGAAAACATAGGAGACTCTCTATCATGAAGATCATGGTGCTACTTTGAAGCACAAGTGTGGAAAAGGATAGTAACATTGTCCCTTCTCTCTTTTTCTCTCATTTTTTTATTTTTTTTATTTGGGCCTTCTTCTTCTTTTTTATGGCCTCTTTTCTTTCTTTTTTTCTTTTTGTCCGGAGTCTCATCCCGACTTGTGGGGGAATCATAGTCTCCATCATCTTTCCTCACTTGGGACAATGCTCTAATAATGATGATCATCACACTTTTATTTACTTACAACTCAATACTTAGAACAAAATATGACTCTATGTGAATGCCTCTGGCAGTGTACCGGGATATGCAATGAATCAAGAGTGACATGTATGAAAGAATTATGAACGGTGGCTTTGCCACAAATACGGTGTCAACTACATGATCATGCAAAGCAATATGACAATTATGAAGTGTGTCATAATAACGGAATGGTGGAAAGTTGCATGGCAATATATCTCGGAATGGCCATGGAAATGCCATAATAGGTAGGTATGGTGGCTGTTTTGAGGAAGGTATATGGTGGGTTTATGGTACCGGCGAAAGTTGTGCGGTATTAGAGAGGCTAGCAATGGTGGAAGGGTGAGAGTGCGTATAATCCATGGACTCAACATTAGTCATAAAGAACTCACAAACTTATTGCAAAAATTTATTAGTTATAGAAACAAAGTACTATGCGCATGCTCCTAGGGGGTAGATTGGTATGAAAAGACCATCGCTCGTCCCCGACCGCCACTCATAAGGAAGACAATCAATAAATAAATCATGCTCCGACTTCATCACATAACGGTTCACCATGCGTGCATGCTATGGGAATCACAAACTTCAACACAAGTATTTCACAAATTCACAACTACTCAACTAGCATGACTCTAATATCACCATCTTTATATCTCAAAACAATCATCGAGTATCAAACTTCTCATAGTATTCAATGCACTTTTTATGATAGTTTTTATTATACCCATCTTGGATGGCTATCATATTAGGACTAATTTTATAACCAAAGCAAATTACCATGTTGTTCTAAAGGACTCTCAAAATAATATAAGTGAAGCATGGGAGATCAATAATTTCTATAAAATAAAACCACCACCGTGCTCTAAAAGATATAAGTGAAGCACTAGAGCAAAATTATCTAGCTCAAAAGATATAAGTGAAGCACATAGAGTATTCTAACAAATTCCAATTCATGCGTGTCTCTCCCAAAAGGTGTGTACAGCAAGGATGATTGTGGTAAACTAAAAAAATCAAAGACTCAAATCATACAAGACGCTCCAAGCAAAACACATATCATGTGGTGAATAAAAATATAGCCTCAAGTAAAGTTACCGATAGAAGAAGATGAAAGAGGGGATGCCTTCCGGGGCATCCCCAAGCTTAGGCTTTTGGTTGTCCTTGAATTTTACCTTGGAGTTCCTTGGGCATCCCCAAGCTTAGGCTCTTGCCACTCCTTGTTCCATAATCCATCAAATCATTATCCAAAACTTGAAAACTTCACAACACAAAACTTAAACAGAAAATCTCATGAGCTCCGTTAGTATAAGAAAACAAACCACCACTTAAGGTACTGTAATGAACTCATTATTTATTTATATTGGTGTTAAACCTACTGTATTCCAACTTCTCTATGGTTCATAACCTCCGATACTAGCCATAGATTCATCAAAATAAGCAAACAACACACGAAAAACAGAATATGTCAAAAACAGAACAATCTGTAGTAATCTATAGGTTTCGAATACTTCTGTAACCCCAAAAATTCTAAAATAAATTTCTGGACGTCAGTAATTTATCTATTAATCATCTGCAAAAATCATCAACCTAATCGCACTCTTTAATAAAAAAATGGCAGCAAATCTCGTGAGCGCTATAGTTTCTATTTTTTACAGCAAGATCGCAAAGACTTTCCCCAAGTCTTCCCAAAGGTTCTACTTGGCACAAACACTAATTAAAAGCATAAACCCACATCTAAATAGAGGCTAGATAAATTATTTATTACTAAACAGAGCCAAAAATCAAGAAACAAAAATAAAATTGGGCTGCCTCCCAACAAGCGCTATCGTTTAACGCCCCAAGCTAGGCATAAAAGCAAGGATATATCTATGTACTATCATCTTTGGTATGCAATCCATAAGTGGCTCTCATAATAGATTCATAAGGTAATTTAATTTTCTTTCTAGGAAAGTGTTCCATGACTTTCCTTAATGGAAATTGGAATCTAATATTCCCTTCTTTCATATCAATAATTGCACCAATCGTTCTAAGGAAAGGTCTACCAAGAATAATGGGACATGTAGGATTGCAATCTATATCAAGAACAATGAAATCTACGGGCACATAATTCCTATTTGCGACAATAAGAACATCATTAATTCTTCCCATAGGTTTCTTAGTAGTGGTATCCGCAAGATGCAAATTCAAAGAACAATCATTAAATTCACGGAAACCTAACACATCACACAAAGTTTTTGGAATCGTAAAAACGCTAGCACCCAAATCACATAAAGCGTAGCATTCATGATCTCTAATTTTAATTTTAATAGTGGGTTCCCACTCATCATAAAGTTTTCTAGGGATAGAAACTTCTAATTCAAGCTTTTCTTATAAGATTGCATTAAAGCATCAATAAAAGCTTTATTTTGATTATAAGCATGCGGAGAATTTAGCATGGATTGCAACAAGGAAATACAATCTATTAAAGAACAATTATCATAATTAAATTCCTTGAAATCCAAAATAGTGGGTTCATTGCTATGTAAAGTTTTGACCTCATCAATCCCACTTTTACCAATTTTTGCATCAAGATCTAAAAACCCCGAATCATTTGGACGCCTTTTAATTAAAGTTGACTCATCTCCAGTCCCATCATTATCAAGATTCATATTGCAAAACAAAGATTTAATAGGAGACACATCAATCACTTTTACATCTTCATCCTTATTATCATCAAAACTAGAAGAACGTGATTTTATAAAGCAATCTTTTTTGCACGCATCCTAGTGGTTCTTTCTTTGCACTCATCAATGGAAATTCTCATGGCTTTGAGAGACTCATTGATATCATGCTTAGGTGGAATAGATCTAAGTTTCAAAGAATCAACATTAAGAGAAATTCTATCCATGTTCCTAGCCAACTCATCAATCTTAGACAATCTTTCTTCAATCAAAGCATTGAAACTCTTTTGTGAACTAATAAATTCTTTAATATTAGATTCAAAATCAGATGGCATCTTATTATAATTTCCATAAGAATTATTGTAGGAATTACCATAATTATTAGACAAATTACTAGTAAACGGCCTAGGATTAAAATTACCTCTATGTGCGTTATTACCAAAATTGTTCCTACCAACAAAATTCACATCAATAGATTCATTATTATTCTCAATCAAAGTAGACAAAGGCATATCATTAGGATCAGAAGAAACACTCTTATTAGCAAACAATTTCATAAGTTCATCCATCATTCCACTCAAAACATTAATTTCTACTATTGCATGCACCTTTTTACTAGTAGACCTTTCAGTGTGTCATTGAGAATAATTAACCATAATATTATCTAGGATTTTAGTAGCTTCTCCTAAAGTGATTTCCATAAAAGTGCCTCCCACAGCCGAATCTAAAAGATTTCTAGAAGCGAAATTCAATCTGGCATAAAAATTTTGTATAATCATCCATAAATTCAAACCATGTGTAGGGTAATTGCGAATCATTAATTTCATCCTCTCCCAAGATTGTGCAACATGCTCATGATCTAGTTGCTTAAAGTTCATAATATCGTTTCTAAGAGAGATGATCTTAGCGGGGTGAAAATAGTTAGAGATAAAAGCATGTTTGCACTTATTCCATGAATCAATACTATTTTTAGGCAAAGAAGAAAACCAAGTTTTAGCACGATCTCTAAGTGAAAACGGAAATAGCTTCAATTTAACAATATCATTATCCACATCTTTCTTCTTTTGCATATCACACAAATCAACAAAGCTATTCAGATGGGTAGCGGCATTTTGTCTAGGAAGGCCAGAAAATGGATCTTTCATGACAAGATTCAGCAAAGCAGTATTAATCTCACAAGATTCAGCATCGGTAAGGGGAGCAATCGGAGTGCTAATAAAATCATTATTGTTGGTATTGGAAAATCACACAATTTAGTATTATCTTGAGCCATCGTGACAAACAATCCAACACACAAGCACACTAGAAGCAAGCGAAAAGAGACGAACTAGAAAAGAGAAGGGGAACGGAAAAGGAGGGCGAATAAAACGGCAAGGGTGAAGTGGGGGAGAGGAAAACGAGAGGCAACTGGCAAATAATGTAATGCGAGGGATAAGAATTTGTGATGGGTACTTGGTATGTCTTGACTTGTGATAGATCTCCCCGGCAACGGCGCCAAAAATCCTTCTTGCTACCTCCTGAGCACTGCGTTGGTTTTCCCCTGAAGAGGAAAGGGTGATGCAGCAAAGTAGCGTAAGTATTTCCCTCAGTTTTTGAGAACCAAGGTATCAATCCAGTAGGAGACTACACGCAAGTCCCTCGTACCTACACAAACAAATAAGAACCTCGCAACCAACGCGATAAAGGGGTTGTCAATCCCTTCACAGTCACTTACGAGAGTGAGATCTGATAGAGATAATAAGATAAATATTTTTGGTATTTTTTATGATATAGATTGGAAAATAAAGATTGCAAAATAAACAGTGCCAGAAATATCTAGTTGACGGGAGATTAATATAATGGAGAATAGACCCGGGGGCCATAGGTTTCACTAGTGGCTTCTCTCAAGATAGCATAAGTATTATGGTGGGTGAACAAATTACTATCGAGCAATTGATAGAAAAGTGAATAATTATGAGAATATCTAGGCATGATCATGTATATAGGCATCACGTCTGCGACAAGTAGACCGAAACGATTCTGCATCTACTACTATTACTCCACACATCGACCGCTATCCAGCATGCATCTAGAGTATTAAGTTCATAAGAACAGAGTAATGCATTAGGCAAGATGACATTATGTAGAGGGATAAACTCAAGAAATATGATATAAACCCCATCTTTTTTATCCTTGATGCAACAATACAATACGCGCCTTGCTGCCCCTGCTGTCACTGGGAAAGGACATCGCAAGATTGAACTCAAAGCTAAGCACTTCTCCCATTGCAAGAAAGAACAATCTATTAGGCCAAACCAAACTGATAATTCGAAGAGACTTGCAAAGATAACCAATCATACATAAAAGATTTCAGAGAACAATCAAATATTGTTCATAGATAAACTTGTTCATAAACCCACAATTCATCGGATCTCGACAAACACACCGCAAAAAGAGTTACATCGAATAGATCTCCAAGATGATCGAGGAGAACATTGTATTGAGATCCAAAGAGAGAGAAGAAGCCATCTAGCTAATAACTATGGACCCGAAGGTCTGAAGTAAACTACTCACACATCATCGGAGAGGCTATGGTGTTGATGTAGAAGCCCTCTGTGATTGATTCCCCCTCCGGCGGAGCTCCGTAAAAGGCCCCAAGATGGGATCTCTTGGGTACAAAAGGTTGTGGCGGTGGAAATAGGGTTTCGTGGTGCTCCTGGATGTTTTCGGGGTATATGGATATATATAGGAGGAAGAAGTAGGTCGGTGGAGCCACGAGGGGCCCACGAGGGTGGGGGCGCGCCCAGGGGGGCACGTGCGCCTCCCTGCCTCGTGGCCTCCTCGTTGATTTCTTTACATCCACTCCCAGTCCTCTGGATCACGTTTGTTCCAAAAATAACTCTCCCAAAGGTTTCATTCCGTTTGGATTCCGTTTGATATTCCTTTTCTGCGAAACACTGAAATAGGCAAAAAACAACAATTTGCACTGGGCCTTGGGTCAGTAGGTTAGTCCCAAAAATAATATAAAAGTGTATAAGTAAGCTCATTAACATCCAAAACAGATAATATAATAGCATGGAACTATCAAAAATTATACATACGTTGGAGACGTATCATAGAACATGTGTGAAATCTTAATTATGTACAATAAAGAAAAAAAGCGTGAATTTACGTATGTAGATAAATTATGTTTGATGAGAGGATACTTTTTTCAAAACAGGGCCATCGATCTTCGACATAGCCAATCACAAAATTCGTATATAAAGAAGTCAAAATCTCCTCTATATTGTATTAAATCACTCTTGGCATGCTAATTACTTCTTTGATACATAGGATTATATCCGAGCATGCAATAATTTTCGTAGAAGAAACCCATCGACATAGCCGACTTGTCTACCAAAGTCTAAAGCATTGGATTGGAGATCTTATCTATATGTTCATATGCCCCAGCTCCCTATTCTTCTAAATCAATGCTAAGGTCAATCGCATATCAAATATGAGTTTAGTAACTTACATTTAGGTATATATGTATTTTATGATTAATGTCAAATGATTAAGGGCCTGCTGATTTAATTGAGGTAAGTGTTAATCCCATATGCTAGTTTGAAGTGTTAATGGCACTCCTACAAACTTGAAAAAATAGACCCGAAATTAGAAGATTAAGGATGCGGCCTTATATTTTTTTTGACACTAGCTTGCAATGAGTCATGGGAAAACCATAATGTCATGAGCAGGCTTGACCAGATCTCATGTGCATATTGTGTTCAGTGCCACCAGCCTAGTTGGCCAGCACCACCGAGTGAAAGAGAGTTTGTGGGGAAAATTCCGAAGTGTGGTGTTCCACTACTAAGAATACATTGCCCTTTCTGTGAAACACCATTATGATATTAACCTAATGTTTTCTTATAGACGGGTAGCAATGAGTTGACTATAGTAGATATCACCTAAGGTTTCTATGGAACATGTTCCCATAGTATTGGCATCATCATGTACCACAAAGTATTATGGGTATGGAAGTGATGATCGAAGATTTAGTTTTCATTCCAAATTCTCTTTTCCTCTAGACTCTATCGTCGAGTACCACCAAAGTGATATAGTTATTTTTGCATATGCCTATTGTTAGGGTCTAACAAAACCATGTGGTCCATTGTCTGGTACCTCTGAGCTAGTGTCACTCAATTGGTAATGATTTGTTGATCATTAATCCAAACCCACCTAGTGAGCTCCATCTGGCACGTCAAACATCCGTTAATGCATCAAATCTTGCTCCTATATGACATATTTAATGGCTCTTGACGTATTAAATTCAACCTCTTCCATATGTCTTCTTTTATTCGGATGCTTTTACAAAAGTGACTGAGCCATCGGTAAAACTTTGACGCATGGGATCAAACATCTCATCTGTTTTGTTCATATATCTGTGCGCCTCCCACCCATATCTCTTATAACCATTGCCTGAATCGACCACAAATCGGAATATGCCATCCACTACTTATGTTTCTATACAAATTTATCTATTTATATCACTGTACTTCCACTATATGTTGGATTATGTATGAGGGATTCATATAAAAGACTCTCACTATCATGACGAACCCATGGATAAAAAGTTAAACACGTGGGATCTTGAAAATTATTAGCATGATGATCGTTTATGGTTTGTTCTAAAAACATGCTTTAAGAATCACATTACTTGAGCATGTGATGAAAGAGCTCAATGATTGCATATACCTTACGTTAGGGCCTAGCACAACCAAGAGGTGCAATGATGAATACTCTCAGCCAGTGTCACTCGAAGGACATAGTTATGTCAATCATCAATCCAAACCCACCTAGTGAATTCTGCATGGCACCTCAGACATTTGTTAATCCATCGATTCTTACTCATCTATCTCATATTTAATGGCTCTAAACATATTACAATGAACTTCCTCCGTATGTAGGATTTTGTTTCGCTCTCGCCGATGTGACTGAGACGCTGGTGAAACTCTGCTGCATGGGATCAAATATCTCATATATGTTTATTGCATATCATAATGCACCCCTACTGCCACCCATATATCTTATAAGCAATGGTTGAATTTATCACATATCACAATAGGCCATTTTGTTTCTTATGTTTAGATATGGAAGTATCGTTTTATATCAATGTACTTCCATTGTATGTTGGATTGTTTCTACAAGTTTCATATTGAAGACTGATACGTCCATTTTACATCATGCTTTTATATCAATATTTATTGCATTATGGGTTGTTATTACACATTATGTCGCAATACTTATGCCTATTCTCTCTTATTTTACAAGGTTTACACGAAGAGGGAGAATGCCGGCAGCTGGGATTCTGGGCTGGAAAAGGAGCAAATATTAGAGACCTATTCTGCACAACTTCAAAAGTCCTGAAACTCCACGAAAATCAGTTTTGGAATATATATAAAAAATATTGGGTGAAGAAAGCACCAGAGGGGGGCCACCCACCATCCACGAGGGTGGGGGCGTGCCCTACCCCCCTGGGCGTGCCCCCTGCCTCGTGGCCCCCCTGGCAGGCCTTCGGTGCCCATCTTTGGCTATATGAAGTCTTTCGCCCTGGAAAAAATGATAAGCAAGCTTTCGGGATGAAACACCGCCGCCACGAGGCAGAACCTTGGCGGAACCAATCTAGGGCTCCGGCGGAGCTGTTCTGCCAGGGAACATCCCTCTGGGAGGGGAAAATCATCATCGTTGTCATCACCATCGATCCTCTCATCGGGAGGGGGTAAATCTCCATCAACATCTTCACCAGCACCATCTCCTCTCAAACCCTAGTTCATCTCTTGTATCCAATCTTTGTCTCAAAACCTCGGATTGGTACTTGTGGGTTGCTAGTAGTGTTGATTACTCCTTGTAGTTGATGCTAGTTGGTTTACTTGGTGGAAGATCATATGTTTAGATCCTTTATGCATATTAATACCCCTTTGATTATGAACATGAATATGATTTGTGAGTAGTTACGTTTGTTCCTGAGGATATGGGAGAAGTCTTGCTATAAGTAGTCATGTGAATTTGGTATTTGTTCGATATTTTGATGAGATGTATGTTGTCTTTCCTCTAGTGGTGTCATGTGAACATCGACTACATGACACTTCACCATTGTTTGGGCCTAGGGGAAGGAATTGGGTAGTAATAAGCAGATGATGGGTTGCCAGAGTGACAGAAGCTTAAACCCTAGTTTATGCATTGCTTCGTAAGGGGCTGATTTGGATCCATATGTTTCATGCTATGGTTAGGTTTACCTTAATACTTCTTTTGTAGTTGCGGATGCTTGCAATAGGGGTTAATTATAAGTGGGATGCTTGTCCAAGGAAGGGCAGTACCCAAGCACCGGTCCACCCACATATTAAATTATCAAAGTAACGATGTGAATCATATGAGTGTGATGAAAACTAGCTTGACGATAATTCCCATGTGTCCTCGGGAGCGTTTTCCTTTATATAAGAGTTCGTCCAGGCTTGTCCTTTGCTACGAGAAGGATTGGGTCACCTTGTTGCACCTTTTTTACTTTTGTTACTTGTTACCCGTTACAAAACTATCTGTTACCAATAATTTCAGAGCTTGCAGAGAATACCTTAATGAAACCCGCTTGTCATTTCCTTCAGCTCCTTGTTGGGTTCGACACTCTTACTTACCGAAAGGACTACGATAGATCCCCTATACTTGTGGGTCATCAAAGACACTCACGGTTGTGACCAAGATGTCGTAAGAAGTTCGATATGTGGGATCTTGATTATTTATTGGCATGAAAGATCATTTTTATTTGTTCTAAAAAATGTTTTAAGAGTCACATTAGTTGATGTGAGATGAAAGAGCTCGCTGATTTCTTAGTCTTGCCTTTTTCATGAATCTAGATCTAGGATGCTATAAGGTCTTTGATAGGCACAAAAGGAGATAATTTACATTTAGAGATAAATTATATTAGGCGGGCGACTCTTTTGTCAAACAAGGTTGCTGATCTTTTCATAGGCGATCAGGAAATTCATAAATGGATCAAATCTTGATCCTTGGTCTCATGTACAATGGCCTTTAACATATTAATGAACTTCAGTCATTTGTAGGGTTTCGTTCAGACGTGATCGATTTGTCCAGGTGAATCTTATCCCGTGATCAAGTTGTCCATCAAAGTCTAGTGCATGGGGATTGAAGACCGCATTGATGTGCTCCCCGGACACCTCTTTCTCTAGCAAGCATGTCAGATCGATCGCATCAAGTACACCATCTTCATAATGTATTTATACAAAAAGAGGTGTTTTATGGGTTCCCCACTTCATAATATCCATTTGATACTCACAGTCAATTACCTAATTAGTGGATATTCTATCAATTTATAACAATATATTTTTCATTGCAACATAAGCAAACGTGTATGGATTGGACACCGAGCCAATTTCCACAAGGATAATAATGTGTGCATCCATAAAAATGATGTTGATTCTCTCTGCACCAAATCATCCATTTTAGCACAACTATGCGACTCTTCACTAAGGGAAGGAGTAAGAAACTAAAAAAATAAAGTTAAATACAAACCAAGCGCACCTAGAGACTAGAGAAAGGATCTATCGTTTTGAGAGTAGATTGCAGATTCTATGCAAAAAGTGTTCGTCCCATGTTTTTTTAAGTGTATGCATGTAGAGGCTAGAGGAAGAATTTCCCTTTTTATAAATATACAAGGACGTCAATGCAAAATTTTGTTCGAGAGGGAGTCGGGGGCAGGAGTGCTAAAGACATAAAAGCGCAAGCCATGTAACGCCATTGCTGTGTGCTTCGATCCACTGGCATGAGGTGCGTTGTGTGGTACCTTTAAGCTAGTGTCACTCAAATGACAATGATTTGTTAGTCATTAATCCAAAGACTCCTAGTGAATTCTGTCTTGCACCTCTGACACAGGTTAATGTCTCAAATATTACTCCTCAATCTCATATTTAATGGCTCTTGAATATTAAATTGAACTTCATCCATATGTCGGATTTTGTTTAGCCTCTCTTACCGTAGTGATAGAGTCCCCGGTCAAACTATGATGCTTTGGGATCAAACATCTCATTTGTTTTGTTCATATCTCAATGCACCTCCCACCCATATATCTTATAATCAATGCATGAATCATTCACATATCAAAATATGGCATTTCATCACTTATGTTTAGATACAAAGGTACATTTTTATATCAATGTAGTCCCATTGTATATAATGGACTATGTATGGAGGATTCATAACGAAGGCTCTCACCGTTGTGATCAAGCTATGGATAAAAAAATCAACACGTGGGATCTTGACCATTATTGGCATGATCATCATTTGTGGTTTGTTCCAAAACCATATTTTTAAGAGTCACGTCATTTGATGTGTGTGATGAAACAGCTCAATGTTTTTGCATATATATCTTACATTAGGGTATGACAAAACTCTGAGGTGCATTGTTTGGTACCTCTAAGCCAGTGTCACTCAGAGGACAAAAATTTGTTGATCATCAATCCAAATCTACCTAGTTAATGATGCCTAGAACCTCTGGCATTTCTTAACATATAGAATATCACTCTATCTCAGATTTAGCAGCTCTTTATGTATTGCAATAAACTTCATATGTCGGGTTTTGTCCAGACACTCTTGCCAATGCGATTGAGCTGACAGTCAAACTATGACTCATGGGATTAAACCTCTCATCTGGTTTGTGCATATCATGGTAGATCTTCCACCTGTATCGCTTACAATTAATGCCTAAATTGATTGTATATCAAAATATGCCATACAATACTTAGGATGAGATATGTAGGTATCTTTTATATCAATGTACTTCCACTATATGTTGGATTCTGTGTAGAGGATCCATGTCGAAGACACTCACCGTCGTGATCAAGCCATAGGTGAAAAGTTCAACACGTGGGATCTTGACCATTTATTGGCATGAAAGATCATTTGTGATTTGTGGTAGAAATATGTTTTAAGGGTCACATTAGTTGACGAGTGAGATGAAAGAGCTCAATAATTTCTTAGTATTACCTTTTATATACACGAATCTAGAACTAGGATGACAACAAAAGATCTATTATAAGCACAAAAAGGTGATAATTTACTCTTAGACATAAATTATATTAGGTGGTGATTCTTTTGTCAAACAAGGTTGTCAACCTTTTCAAGGGTAATCAAGAAATTAATTAATGCATCAAAAAACTTGATCCTCGATCTTATGTATAATGGCCCTTAATGTGTTAGTGAATTTCTGTCATGCGTAGGGTTTTGTTCAGACCTGCTCAATTTGTTCGGGAGAGTCTCACCAGATTGACGGAGTTGTCAGTGAAAGTCTAGCACATGGGGATTGAATATCACATCTATGCATTCATACCCCCTCTCCCCAACACCCTTATATCTGGCAATCATGTCAGATTGATCACACCAAATACGACATGACATAACATATTTATACAAATCGAGGTGTTTTTATGGGTTTTCAACTTTTTTTGTAATTTGGGTTTTCCACTTTTGATCATCCATTCAGTACACACGATGAATTACTTAATTAGTGGATATTGTCTAGATTTATAACAATATCCTTTTTCATTTCAACGTAAGCAGATGTGTATGGATTGGGTGCCTAGCCAATTTCCACAGGGATAACAAGATGTGCATGCATAAACATGATGTTGATTCTGAGCACCACACCAAATCATCCATTTCCGCACCACTATGTGAATCTTCACCAAGGGAAGTAGTATAATAAGAAGCGGAAAAAATGAACAATTTTCATAAGGGAAACAGCCAATTTCCATTGCATGTTGGTTTTTTTTCTAGAATTTTCACACTAAAGACTCTCAAGTTCGTGACCAAGTCATCGGTAAGAAGTTCAACAAGTGGGATCTTGCTCCTTTATTGGCATGAAAAAATCATTTGTATCTGTTTTAAAAATATGTTTCAAGAGTCACGTTACTTGACGTGTGAGATTAAAGAGCTCAATGATTTCTTAGTATCACCATTTGCATGAATCCATAACTTGGATGTTGTAAGGATCTTTGATAGGCACAAAAAATGATAATTTATGTTTAGATATAAATTATATTAGGTGGTCGGCTCTTTTGTCAAACAAGGTTGCTGATCTTTTCGTAGGTGATCAAGAAATTTATCAATGCATCAAAATCTTGATCCTCGATCTCATGTATAATGGCCCTTAATATATTAATGAACTTCAACCATGTGCAGGGTTTCGTTCAGACCTGCTCGATTTATCCAGGTGAATCTTATTGGCGTGATCAAGTCATCCATTAAAGTCTAGCGCATGGGGATTGAAGATCTCTTCTATGTGCCCCTCAGACACCTCTTTATCTAGCAAGCATGTCAGATTGATCACATCAAATATGTGTTATAACGTATTTATACAAAAGAGGTGTTTTTATGGGTTCTCAACCATAATAATAGAACTATGATCAAGGTCTGAAGTAAACAAAAGTGATAACTTTGATATGCATTGGTAGGTTCGAATAAAAATGAATCAGTGGTTGTGAAGTGAGTACCTCGGTAGTGGCACACTCTTTGTTGGCACTTTAGAAGTTCCTACTAGAATGGCTCAAAATTTCAGACATGACAACAGAAGGTTTACTAGGTTGCTTCAGGGGCTGCGAGTGGAATGTTGGAGGCTCTGATTGAACTAGGTTTTGGAACAACGACTATATATGAATGTTTCGGTGGTTCCGACTTCCAAGTGGAATTGCTTCGACAACACCGAGTAGCATGGCATAAGGAAGATATAGTGGAAAACTTGAATAAGTTTGAAGAGTTGTTGGAGTTTGATCTCTAAGCACATGGAGAAAATGCTCATTGTCATATCCTCATTCCTTTTTGATAGTATTGGCATGCATATGGACTCGATGTGATCTTGGGTCGCTAAGATGAAAATGTAGAATCCTTTAGCTTGTCGAACACTTGTCTTTAAGAATTTTTAGAGGTCACCTTCCATTCTAATTTTTTTTACCTAAAAGAACTTTTCCTTAAGTATTCTTTGAAGTATCATTAGTTCTTTGAGATATGTTGACATGAATTGCCAAAGTCCACCTTGGGTATTAGATGCATTTTCACAAATATAGTGATGTCCAAATTCCTATCGAATAACTTGATTGTTACATGATAATCCCTCATAAAAGTAATATCATCTGCTAGATACATGTAGAACATGTGTGAAAGCTTAATTATGTATAATAAGGATAAATGGTGTGAATGTATGTATGGAGATAAATTATGTTTGATAATAGGATAATTTTTTCAAAATGGGGCCACCGACTTTGACATAGCCAATCACAAAATTCGTATACAAAGGAGTCCAAATCTCCTCTATATTGTATTAAATTACTCTTGACATATTAATGACCTTCTATCATATGTAGGATTCTATCCGAACATGCAATAATTTCATAGAAGAAACCCATCGACATAGTGATGTCGGGTGTGGAACCCTAGTGGCTGATCTTTCACGATTTGGAGGGGAATTCCCAAAGAACACGATGAACACAAGAGAGGAAAACACTCAAATCAACGAGATCCAATCACACATGTGCTAAATCCACATACACAAAGGGGAGATACAAGATCCAAAGTCAACAAGGGGAGGTACAAAGGGGAACTAGTTCATCCCAATCCTTGAAGGAAAGAGGTCTTGAATCCTTGGAGGATCTTCCCAAAAGAGGGGCCTTGAATCCACTTAGTGGGTCTTCTCCTAGGAGGTCTTGGTCTCCATAGGAGTAGGGATAAGTGGATGAGCAAAGCTCTATCTCTAATGAGCTATTCCTTTGCTAACCTTAGATGGAGAGGGGAGAGGTCTATTTATGGTGCTAGTACATGTTGGGGATGAATGGATGGGTACATGGGCCTTTGGCCCGTTCTCTGTGCACAGGCAGGTGCCAGATGTCTGGGCTGGGGGGGCGAATGTCTGAGCCTTCCCATTGGGCTGGATGTCCGGGCTGGGGGCGGATGTCCGGACTAGCTTCGGGAGTTTCTGACTGCTCTCTGGACAGGAGTGGCCGGATTTCCGGGCAGGGGCCAGATGTCCAGGGCCGTCGGGCCGGATGTCCAGGCCTGGGCCAGATGTCCGGGCCTTGTAGCTTCTGCGCTACTGGACTGCTATTGTTGCTGTCTTTAGGGGCCGGATATTCGGGTCCTCGGAGCTTTCTCTGGTACCTTCCATCGTGCTCCTTCGTCCATCTACTTGAGGTCTTGTACATCATCCTGAGCATATCCGAGGTGGTATTCTTCATACCTAATCACACATAGCATTCCGGCTTTAGGTAGTAGCCATGTCTCACATGGATCATACGAAATATCACTAAGGAGAGATGTCACCTCGGTCTCGAGAGCTCTTGCACGTGCTCGTGTCATCGGTCCACTCACTACTAGGGAAAACCTTATACACAGAATCTTAGCAGCAGCGAGGTTTAAAAACAAACGCTACTGCTAATTAGCAGTAGCGAGCTTCAGAAGACCGCGCTACTAATAGCCCAGTAGTAGTAGCGCTCTAGGTGAAACGAGCGCTACTACTACAATTGCCACGGTGTTGCCTCCAGGCTAGATATAGTAGTACCGCCCTTCTCCTGGACGCCCTACTGCTAAAGTACTTAGTAGCAACGTTTTTCTTTAAAACTCGATGCTGCTAAGTATCATCCCCTCTTGCAACTAATTAAGTTTAGTCCCATACTGCTAAGCGAACAAGGTGTTTACCACCTTAAATATGTTACTTCTCAAACTATCTCGAGCACTTGGTCTTCATTGAACTGTATGTGTAGGATTTGTGGCTGCAATATGAATCTTCACCTGTGCCTATACAGGTACGGTGAGGATTCATGTTGACTATTTAGATTCTATACAAAAAAATCAATGATGACCAATGTATATTTTTGATGTTTTTACATGCTTAGCCTTATTGGTAGTAGCGCAGGTGCAAACCACGCTACTACTAACAGTTAGCTGTAGCGCCTTATTGGTAGCGCGGCTGCCCGCGCTGCTGATAGCCTCAAAACCCGCGCTACTACTAGGGTTTTTCCTAGTAGTGACTTGGTGCTTGGCGAGACGTATGTAGGTCCATGGGGATGACCGTAGGGTGCTCCGCATCACATAGCCGACTTGTCTGCCAAAGTCTAACACATGGGATCGAAGATCTTATCTATATGTTTATATGCCCCACCTCCCTATTCTTCTAAATCATTGCTCGGGCCAATCACATATCAAATATGAGTTTCTTAACTTACATTTAGATATATATATATATATGTAACTTTATGATTAATGTCAAATGATTAAGGGCCTAATTATTTAATTGAGATAAGTGTTAATCCCATATGTTAGTTTGAAGTGTTAATGACACTCCTACAAACTTGAAAAAATGGACCAGAATTTAGAAGATTAAGGATGGGGCTTAGATTTTTCTGTGATACTAGATTGCAATGAGTCATGGGACTAGCAGAATGTCATGAGTGGGCTTGACTGGATCTCATAATCATATTGTGTCTAGTGCCGCCAGACTAGTTGGCCAGCACCACCAAGTGAAAGGGAGTTTGTGGGGAAAATTCCCAAGCGAGGTGTTCCACTACTAAGAGTAAATTGTCCTTTCCATCAAACACCATTATGCTATTGATCTAATGTTTTGTTATGGTCAGGTACCGATGATTTGATTGTAGTCGATATCGCCTAAGATTTCTATGGAACATGTTCCCATAGTATTGGCACATCATGTGCCACAAAGTACTGTGTGTATAGAAGTGATGGTCCAAGACTTATTTTTTCCTTCCAAAATCTCTTTTCCTCTAGACTCTATCGTCGAGTACCACCAAAGTGATATAGTTGTTTTTGCATATACCTGTTGTTAGGGTCTAGCACAACCTTGAGGTTCATTGTCTCATACATCTAAGCTAGTGTCACTCAAATGGTAATGATTTGTTGAACATCAATCCAAACCCACCTAGTGAGTTCCATCTGCAACCTCGGACATCTATTAATGTGTCAAATCTTACTCCTACATAAATTATTTAATGGCTCTTGACGTATTAAATGGAACCTCTTTCATATGTACTTTTTTGGACGCTCTTACCGATGTGACTGAGCCGTTGGTAAAACTTTGACACATGGGATCAAACATCTCATTTGTTTTGTTCATATTTCAGTACACCTCCCACTCGTATCTCTTATAACCATTGCCTGAATCGATCAAATACCAGAATATGACATTCATTGCTTATGTCTGTATACAAATTTATCTGTTTATATCATTGTACTTCCACTGCACGTTCGATTATGTATGGTTGATTCATATCAAAGACTCTCACTATCATGACCAAGCCATGGATAAAAAGTTAAATGTGGAATCTTGAAAAATTATTAGCACAATGATCATTTGTGGTTTGTTCTAAAAATATGTTTTAAGAGTCACATTACTTGAGCAAGTAATGAAAGAGCTCAATGATTGCATATACCTTCTGTTAGGTCCTAGCACAACCAAGAGCTGCAATGTCTGATACCTCTAAGCCAGTGTCACTCAGAGGACAAAGTTATGTTGTTCATCAAGCTAAACCCACCTAGTGAATTCCGCATGGCACCTCAGGCATTTGTTAGCACGTCAATTCTTACTCATCTATCTCATATTTAATGGCTCTTGACATATTTCAATGAACTTCCTCCATATGTAAGATTTTGTTTGGATGCTCACGCCGATGTGACTAAGATGATAGTCAAACTCTGCGCATGTGAACAAATATCTCATATATGTTTATTGCATATCACAATGCACCCTCTACCACCCATATATCTTATAAGCAATGGCCGGATCAATCACATATCAAAATATGTCATTTTGTTACTTCAGTTTAGATAACATAAGTATCTTTTATATCTATGTACTTCCATTGTATGTTGGATTTTTTCTAGAAGTTTCACATTGAAGACTCTCACGGTCGTGGCCAAGCAATCAGTAAGAAGTTCAACATGTGGGATCTTGGTCGTTTATTGGCATGAAAGATCATTTTTATTTGTTCTAAAATATGATTTAAGAGTCACATTAGTTGACACGTGAGATGAAAGAACTCTGTGATTTATTAGTATCACCTTTTGCATGAATCTAGAACTAGGATGTTGTAAGGATCTTTGATAGGAACAAAAGGTGGTGATTTACATTTAGGAATAAATTATATTAGGTGGGCGACTCTTTTGTCAACCAAGGTTGCTGATCTTTTCATAGGTGATCAAGAAATTCATCGATGCATCAAAGTCTTGATCCTTGATCTCACGTATAATGGCCCTTAACGTATTAATGAACTTCAACCATGTGTAGGGTTTCGTTCGGACGTGCTTGATTCGTTTAGGTGAATCTTATTGGTGTGATCAAGTCGTCTATCAAAGTCTAGCGCATGGGGATTAAAGATCGCTTATATGTGCCCGTGGACACCTCTTTCTCTAGCAAGGCATGTCAGATTGATCACATCAAATACGTCATCATTTCACAACGTGTTCATACAAAAAGAGGTGTTTTATGGGTTCTCCACTTCATAACATCCATTCGATACACACGGTCAATTACCTCACTAATGGATATTCTCTTGGTTTATAACAAAATCTTTTTGATTTCAATGTAAGCGAATGTGTATGGATTGGACACCGAGCCAATTTCCACAAGGATAATAAGATGTGCACACACAAAGATGATGTTGATTCTCTCTGCATCAGATCATCCATTTTAGCACAACTATGTGACCCGTCACCAATGGAAGGAATAAGAAACTAATAAATAAAGATAAATACAAACAAAGTGCACCTAGAGAATGGAGAAAGGATTTATCGTTTTGAGAGTAGATTGCGGCTTCTGCGCAAAAAGTGTACGTCCCAAGCATTTTTTCAGAAAGTGTATGCGTGTAGAGACTAGAGAAATAATATACCATTTTAGAAATATGCAGAGACGTCAATGCAAAAGTTTGTTCGGGAGGGAGTAGGGGGCTCGAGTGTTAAATCCATAAAGGTCCAAGCCCTATAACGCCGTCGTTGTGTGCTTTGATCGACTTCCATGAGGTGCGTTGTATGGTACCTCTAAGCTAGTGTCACTCAAATGACAATGGTTTGTTGGTCATCAATCCAAAGCCACCTAGTGAATTCTATCTGGCACCTCTGACATACGTTCATGTCTCAAATATTACTCAACTCATATTTGTGGCTCATGACATATTACATTGAACTTCCTCCATATGTCGGATTTTGTTTGGATGCTCTTATGTTGTGATAGAGTCGTCAGTCAAACTATGATGCTTTGGGGTCAAACATCTCATTTTTTGGTCCATATCTCAATGCACCCCCCACCCATATATCTTATAATCAATGCATGAATCATTCACATATCAAAATATGGCATTTCATCATTTATGTTTAGATACAAAGCTATATTTTTATATCAATGTAGTTCCGCTATATGTTGGTATATGTATGGAGGATTCATAACGAAGACTCTCACAGTTGTGACCAACCTATCGATAAAATAATTCAACACGTGGGATCTTGACCATTTATTGGGATGATGCTCATTTGTAGTTTGTTCTAAAACATATTTTAAGAGTCACATCAGTTGACGTGTGTGGTGAAACAGCTCAATTTTTTGCATATATATCTTCTATTAGGGTATGACACAACCATGAGGTGCACTACCTGGTACCTCTAAGCCGGTGTCACTCTAAGGACAAAAATTTGTTCATCATCAATCCAAACCCACTACTTAATAACACCTAGAATCTCTGGCATTTGTTAACACATTGAACCTTAGTATATCTCATATTTAGTAGCTCCTTTCGTATTACAATAAACTTCCTTCATATGTCAGGTTTTGTTCGGACGCTCTTTGACAATGCCATTGAGCCGACGGTCAAACTCTGACTCATGGGATCAAACCTCTCATATGTTTTGTGCATATCACGGTGCATCTCCCACTTGTATCGCTTATAATTAATGCCTAAATTGATCGTATATCAAAATATGCCATTCCAGTACTTATGATGAGATATAGAGGTATCTTTTATATCAATGTACTTTCACTATATGTTGGATTTTGTGTAGAGGATCCACGACGAAGACTCTCACTGTTGTGATCAGGCCATCGTGAAAAGTTCAACACGTGGGATCTTGACCATTTATTGGCATGAAAGATCATTTGTGGTTTGTTCTAGAAATATGTTTTAAGAGACACATCAGTTGACACGTGAGATGAAAGAGCTCAATAATTTCTCTGTATTACCTTTTATATACACGAATCTAGAACTAGGATGACAACAAAAGATCTACTATAAGAACAAAAGGTGATAATTTACGCTTAGAGATAAATTATATTAGGTGGGCAATTCTTTTGTCAAACAAGGTTGTCGACCTTTTACAAGGAGGTTGATAAAGCTATCAATCAAAGTCTAGCACATGGGGATTGAAGATCACATCTATGCATTCATACCCCCCCCCCCTCCTCGACACCCTTATTTCTAGCAATCATCTCAGACTGATCACGTCATATACGACATGTCGTAACATGTTTATACAAATCGAGGTGTTTTTATGGGTTTTCCACTTTTTTGTAATTCGGGTTTTCCACTTTTGATCATCCATTTGATACACACGATCATTTGCTTAATTAGTGGATATTCTCTCGATTTATAACAATATCTTTTTCATTTCAATGTGAGCTAACGTGTACGGACTAGGCGCCGAGCCAATTTCCACAAGGATAACAAGATGTGCATGCATAAACATGATGTTGATTCTCTCAGCACCACACCAGATCATCCATTTCAGCACCACTATGTGACTCCTCACCAAGGCAAGGAGTACAACAATAAGAAACTGGAAAAAAAAAGGAACAAAGTGCACCCAGAGGCCAAAAGGATTGTGAGGGGCTTCTGCGCAAAAAGTGTTAGTCCCAAACATTTTCGCCTGCATGCAGGGGCCAGAGGAAGCATTTAATATTTTAAAAATACGCAGGGGCGTCGACGCAAAAGTTTGTTTTGTTTGAGAGGGAGTAGGGGGCAGGAGTGTTAAAGCCATAAAGGCGCAAGCCCTGTAACGCCGCCGTTGTGTGCTTCGCTCGGCTGCCTGCCGCTTCGCCTCTCGCCTCCTCCCCTCGCCTCGCCTCGCCTCGCCTCTCCACTCCCCCACCGCGCCGTTCTTTAATGGGGCGAGCCCAACAACAAACACTGACACAAGGAGAACACCACCCGGTTCCCAGACCAGACCAACTCCTCCTCCCTCCCTCCTCCCTCTCTCCCCGCCCCCACTCCTCCTTCCCTCCCTGGGAGGACAGGACAGCAGAGCCCGTCCACCACCAACCCACCGCCACCCGCGTCGCCATGGCGCAGCCTGGTGAGCGCAGTCTCCTGGTTTTTCTTGCGGCCGGCTTTGCTGCCCGCTCGTGCTCATGCGGCTGCCGCTCTCCTGTTGTCTCTTGTTGTGTCGCTGGCAGGGCGAGGACGGGACCCGGAGCTGTTCGCGGAGCTGTGGCGCGCCTGCGCCGGGCCGCTGGTGGAGGTGCCGCAGCGCGGCGAGAGGGTCTTCTACTTCCTCCAGGGCCACCTGGAGCAGGTGCGTGCGGGTGTTTCGCTCGTGAATTCTCCTTGTTTATTCTCCGCCGCTCTCCTCTGTTCCATCCATTTCCAATTCCGCCGCGGCCGGGCCACGCGCTCATCTGCTTGCTGGTTTTTTGCGCGCGCAGCTGCAAGAGCCGACGGACTCGGCGCTGCTGGCCGAGCAAATCAAGATGTTCCAGGTGCCCTACAAGATCCTCTGCAAGGTCGTCAACGTCGAGCTCAAGGTAAACAATCGCCGCCGGCCGGCCACGCAGCCGCCTTCTCTTTGCTCCTCGCCACCTGATCCTCCCTCGCGGTTCTGGCGTGAGCTCGTCGTCGTCGTAATTAAACTCTCTCTCGTGTTGTTTTTGCTCGCGGCGGCGCAGGCCGAGGCGGAGACGGACGAGGTGTACGCGCAGATCACCCTGCAGCCGGAATCTGACGTAAGTGTTCATCGCCACCCAAAGCTTTGTTCGCTGATAATTTTTTCCTTTCCTGTTATCACTATCTCGTTTGGAAATGTCCTGAATTCCGGTTTCTGAATCCGTAGTGTCGCAATTCCGCTTTTTCTTTTCTTTTATCTCTATCTGTTCTTTCTACTCGAATTCAGAGAGTGTGTCCCTCGCGTGGATTTGCGTCTTAAACTTTCTCCTGTTTGCAGCAAGACAACCTGCCCCTCATCTGCGACCCAATTCTGCCGGAGACGCCCCGGCCGGTGGTGCACACCTTCTGCAAGATCCTGACGCCGTCCGACACCAGCACCCACGGCGGCTTCTCCGTGCTCCGCCGCCACGCCAACGAGTGTCTCCCGCCGCTGGTAAGCCCAATTCCCTTGTCCTCGTTAATCAATGCATAATTGCATTATTGCATACCGTACTGCCAGGTTAAATTCCACTCTGCTTTGCTCTTGATCAGGACATGGCGATGCCGACACCGACTCAGGAGATCATCTCCAAGGACCTCCATGGATCTGAGTGGAGGTTTAAGCACATCTACAGAGGTACGCAAACTCGGTGTTTTCCTCTTATTACAGTTACCTGCAGAATTGTTCAGTGGTCATTCATCTGACTGCAGATCAGGACCAAATAAATTGCAGTTGCTGTATGTGTATGCCTTCTGCTGCCTGATCCATGCAATTCTTGGTGGTTGTTGTATAGGTCAACCCCGCAGGCACCTTCTGACGACCGGATGGAGCACATTCGTCACATCAAAGAAGCTGATGGCTGGCGATGCCTTTGTCTACCTAAGGTTGGACATCAACTGAATTCCAGTGCTTATAATTCTGTTAAACTAACCATGCGTGGCGGACAGGTTTATGCGCAATGTTTTGTGGGAAGTATGCATCATCACAAAGACATTGTGTTTTGTTTTCGCAGGAGTGAGACAGGAGAGCAGCGTGTCGGAGTGAGGCGCCTTGTGCAGAAGCAAAGCACGATGCCGGCGTCCGTTATATCAAGCCAGAGCATGCATCTCGGGGTTCTTGCAAGTGCATCTCATGCTCTCAAGACCAACTCCATCTTCGTGGTCTACTACAGGCCCAGGTTAGACCTTCTATTCCAAAAAAAAATATTATTCTATACCGCCAGTTGTTAGATAAAACTGTGCTTACTGTTTGCTAATGGAAGTTAATTTCTTGTTTGTTTTATGTAGGTTAAGCCAGAGCCAGTACATTGTCAGCGTGAACAAGTACCTTCAAGCTAGTAAGACTGGATTTACTGTGGGCATGAGGTTCAGGATGAACTTCGAAGCAGAAGATGTCCCTGTGAAGAAGTAAGGGTTTTCAGTCTGTTTGCTCATCTTCTGCCATCATCTCAGTTTCACATGGTCTCATGTATTTTAAACCTGCAGGTTTTTTGGGACTATAGTTGGTGATGGTGATCTTTCTCCACAGTGGTCAGGTTCTGAATGGAAGTCACTCAAGGTAAGATCAACACATTCTACTTTCTCTTGTTTACATTGTATTTTTCTTCTCTTTTTAAAAACTCTGATTTTATTCATGGTTTATTTAGGTCCAATGGGATGACTCGGTCGCAATTTGCAACGGCCCTGAGAGGGTTTCTCCTTGGGAAATTGACTCATCTGATGCCTCCTCACCTGCCATCAGTGCACTGCTGCAATCATCGGCGAAGAACAAGCGTCCAAGGGAGACAAATGAAAACTTTGATCTTCCATCACAGGGTATGACCTGCAGATTTCTCATTGCTCGTGCTATTATCGACAAATAAATGGAACGTTGACATCATGATGTTTTAATCTTGTTGGCTTAATCTGCAGAGCCGACTCAGGAGTTTTGGCTGTCTGGAATGACACAGCAGCATGAGAGGACATATGTTGGTTCTAGTGACCCCAACCGTATCTCTGGGTATCATCAAATTCTTTGGCCAAGCAGTGAACCCGCAGGGTATGGTGCCATGAGCAGCAGTTCGGTTTGTCAAACTCCATTGGGGCTTGGTGATGGTTGGCCCAAGGATTTCAACCCTTCAAGCCAGGGGGTCTCTCCTACCCTGTCAGAGATTACTCAGAAGCTGAATCGGGTTGCCAGCAGTGAAGGAAGAACTCCTCCTCCTTGGGCTACTGCACTTTGTGGTGGTTACCGGGCTGAGGAACCTACTTCCAAGCTGTCCTGCAACCCTACTCTGCCTCTGCCTGAACAGGTTGCACCATATCTGCCCAAAGTAGCTGAAAAGGCCAAGGAACCCGGTGTGGTTCGTCTGTTTGGTGTGAATTTGATGGAGAACACCAACAATGCTGCTGCTCCTACTGCTGGCAACGCAAGTGCCGGAGCCGGAGAAACTTCAGCCAGAGTTGCTGGTTCTGTTGAAGGCTCTGGTCAGCTGTCAGCATTTTCAAAAGTAACAAAAGTTGCGAATGAGAGCCCCCGAGAAATCCAAAGCCAACAGAGTAATGTTGGAAGGAACCGTGTGAAGGTACAACTTCTGTGTATCTCTTTCTTCCTCCTCTCCTTGGCTTGTTTAACTGTTGTCTAACCTCGTGTTGCTATTTGGTTTGTGCTAGGTTCAAATGCATGGAAATGCTGTGGGTAGAGCTGTGGATCTAGCAAGTCTGGATGGGTATGAGGGGCTGACCAGTGAACTGGAACAGATGTTCGAGATAAAGGACATCAAACAGAACTTTAAAGTGGCATTCACCGACAACGAAGGTGACACCATGAAAGTCGGAGATGATCCCTGGATGTAAGTCTGCACATGTTCTCCATCAAGCATTGATAGTTAACTGTTCCTCTGACATGATCATAATGAGTATATATAGCTGACATACATACATTCTTTGGCACCTGCAGGGAGTTTTGCCGTATGGTGAGGAAGATAGTGATCTATCCCATTGAAGATGACAAGAACATGGATCCTCGTCAGACGTCGGTCTTAGCTGCTGCTCCAGATCCGGATCCCAAGGCTAACCTTTAGAAGGGGGGAGGGGTAGGATTTTTGGATCCTTTCACAGATGAAGCATTGGTTTGCAGATTTGTGGTATTGAATCCTTTCTTCAGAAGCACCCCGAAGAAAGATTGATTGATAACATAGGTTTCCAGAAAGAAAAATGGTGGTGACAATTTCTCTTTAGTTGGCTGTCAAAGAAACAAACAAAAGATTGACAATGTCTCTTTAGTCGTTTGCTTAAATATAGTCAAAAAAACCGTAAAGGAATAAAGTCCAGGAGGTATAAAGACTTCTGGTGTAAGTTGTGTACATATTATATGAGAGATGACAATCATATGACATCTAGTTTATGTTCTGTTTTAACTTCCTCTTGCGTTCAGGCTGAATTTGGTGATAAATGTTGCGACTAGAATTATCTTGATGGTAGCTTTCAATGCTGATCGGTATAGTGCTGGTTAGTTCTACACTGGTTTTGTGCTTGATGCTTTTCACGGCTTAGGTCCTCTTTGATTCAAAGGATTTTCATAGGTATTTTAAAAGATCGGAATCCTTAGGCCCTGTTCGTTTAATCCCCTTGCCAAAGGGATTGAAGGGGATTGGAGAGGTTTGAGGGAGATTTTGACTTGCAAAGGATTTAATCCCCTCCAGTCCCTTTCAAACCACTTCAAACCCTGCCTAACCGAACAAGCGCTTAGGAAATTTTCCTATGTTGGTCGTTTGATTTGTAGGATTGAATCCCTATAGAACTTCTTTAAAAGATTAGAATCCTTAGGAATGTTTCCTATCTTGGTTGTTGGATTCGTCGGATTGACTTATATAGACAAAAAATTCAAAGCATTCCTTTGTACTACATTCCATATGTTGTTGTTTTTTTGCATCCACTCGTACTCCTTTGAAAACCTCCTTTGTGTTCTTTTGATGATTTCAAACAACCCAAAATTATGTACAATTTTAAGGATCTTTTTAGGAATTTTGGTTAATTAAAATCCTTAGAAACTTTTCTATGTTGGTTGTTTGATTCGTACCTCTGTTGGCTGTCTGATTCATAGGATTGAAACCTATAGTTTTTTTTTTGAAAGATTAGAATCCCTAAGAATGTTTTCTTTGTTGGTCGTTTCTATTCGTGGGATTTGATTATATAGAAAAAAAATCTAAGCTTTCCTTTGTACGACATTCCTTAGATATTTTTGCAAACACTCAAATCCCTTCCAAAAAATCCTTTGTTTTCTTGTGATAGTTTCAAACAAACCAAAATAATGAGAATTTGAAGTGTTTCCTTAGCAAATTTGGATAAAATAACATCCTTAGAAACGTTTCTATGTTGGTTGTTTGATTCGTAGGGTTGGATCATATATATTTTTCTGAAAGGTTAGAATCCTTAAGAATGTTTCCTGTGTTGGTCGGTTGATTCTTAGGATTGAATACTATAGAAAGAGCCTAAGCCTTCCTTTGTGCTAAATTCATAGGTATTTTCGCATCCATGCAAACCTCTTTGAAAACATCCTTTGTTTTTCTTGTGATAATTTCAAGCAAACCAAAATCGTGTAGAATTTGAACTTAGGAATTTTTTAGGAATTTTTTATCACTAAAATCCTAAGAAACTTTTCTATGTTTTTTGTTTGCTTTGTACGATTGAATCCTATGGATTTTTTCTCGAAATACTAGAATCCTTAGGTACTTTTCTAAGCTTTCCTTTGTCCTACATTCCATATGTATTCTTGCATCCACTCAAACCCCTTTCAAAAAATTGTTTGTTTTTCTTTTGATGATTTCAAACAAACAAAAATCATGTAATATTTGAAGGATTTGCTTAGGAATTTGGAAGAACTAAAATCCTTATAATTTTTTCTATGTTGGTTGTTTGATTAGTAGGATTGAAACCTATAGAATTTGTTCTAGGGATTCCTTTCTACTACATTCCATATGAATTTTAGTATCCACTCAAACTTTTCGGAAAGATCCATTCATTTTCCCTATGAGGCAAGCTTTTCGCCACTTAGGATCTCTATGATACAAAGGATTTTTGTAGCAATCTTGCAAGATGTTGGTTGTTTGATCCCTAGGACTGAATCCTATAGAAGTTTTCTCTACAACATCAACCCAAAAACCACTCGCAAAATCCATTGCAAGATTTTCACCATTTAAGGTCTATTTGGTTCAATGGATTTTCATAGGAAATTGGAAAGATTGGAATCCTCCTTGGGGGGCAGTCCGGCCATGGCAAAAATTGCCCTGCTTTGCTTTTTTGCCATCACTTTCACTGCCCTCCTTCACCGCTTCTCGGTTATGCGTGCACGGAGGGCATCCTCCTCCGCCGCCTCGTGGGCTGCGCAAACCGCTTTCGCGTCGCGGGCCGCTGCCACCTCCGCCAGGAGGGTTCCCGAAGCCGCCTTCGCTTGAAGCCGCACCTACAGCCTCGCTCGGCGGGTACTCCGCACCTCCTTTTCGGATTGGCGGCGACCCATGGAGGCGCATATGCCCTCCGTTTTGGTGTGAGACGCCGCGGGGATGAGGTGCCACCTGAACAGTTGGTCACTGCATCCAGCGAGGCCGCAGGTACCTGTCGTGATCAACCGGCCCCTTAACCAAGAGTCATTTGGGCAATCGGTTCTCGTCGGCTCGCTGAAGACCGGGGGGAGGGCGCACTCTTCCTGGGAACGTTAGGGAGTAACGTGAGCAACCATTTGTTTCTCGGGACTGCAAGGGATGAGATCCCAGTCCTCGAATCCGGACATCTCAAAGTCGGATCCAATGGTCGCCATGAAGGAGAAAGCCGTTGCCCGTTGGAGAGGAGCTTGGTACTGTGAGAGTGTAGAGGAGTGATGCGGCTAGGCTTTCGTCCGGAGTGCAGATAGGGTCCAATTTATATGGGGTCTGGTGGACCAGAGAGGGCCGGATCTGACGTGGCGAGCGCGTCCGGGCATCCCCATATTCACCCCACATATGGGCTGGATATATAAGTTGCTAACAGTCCAGATGTTTGGACCCCATATGGAGCATCTAGTTGGTTGCATTTATTTCATGGGCAGCCCGCCCGGACGTTTGGAACGGATATGGGAGGTCCGGTTGTAATGCTGGACGGTAGTTCAGGACTTCAGGGTAGACATCTCGATGCGAGTTTGAGAAGAAAGACAAAACATTTTTCAAGCGTGATGTTAAATTAGTGCCCAGGAAATGAAAAGGGAGTGCGATTGTTAGTGACGGCCTAGACTGATGGGATACAGAAGAGGGCAGAGGCATGAACTATAATCATTCTTGTCAACAAGAAGAACTTGACAAGGGTCGATATTCACCTGCGTTGCAGTGGGATGTGCACCTGAGAGTTGCTTTCCCTCTGGCAGCAGTTGAACCCCTTGTGTGTGCAGCACAGCCGCGATACATCACGGTTTGACACTTTGCGGGGGACTGCGAAGCTTGCGGTCCGGCGTGATCGGAAACACGACAGGGTGCAGAGGTCACGGCAGAGGAGAGAGTGATCGGCGGTCGGTAGACCGGCACTGGCTTGGCGTCTCGTGCTGGCCTGGCCTGTCTTGTCGGACGGAAACCAGGCTTCTGCGGCCGTGCATGCCCCGGCAGGGCTCTGCCGGCCTCCAACTCCCGCCCACCGCCGGCGGCGCGCACCTCCCCCTCGGTCCTCCGGGCCGAATACGCTCCACCCAGCCGTCTCGCCCGCGCCGCGCGGAGACGCGGTCGTCTCAGCGGAGTCGGGGCTCTTGCGGAAACTGCGCGATGATCGGCCGGTTTGGTGCGAGAAACGCTGGCCCATGCGACGACGCGTTCCCCCGGTCTATCACGTGGGCCGGCCCACTAACTAGAGCGTTAAAAAAATCTCCATCAACTGACACTCAGGTTTTCTGAAAAAAAAAACTGACACTTAGGTACGGCTCAAAAGATCCTAAAAAAAGGCACGGCTCAAAAGTTCTAAAAAAGGTAGGCTCAAAAACAAACTGACACTCAGGTGCCTCTAAAAAAAACTGACACTCAAATACCAGCTAATATTTGAGTATTCCTTTGGCACCTTGTGACACTCGCTTCCCATTGAGGACGTCTGTCAACACCGCCACATGAGTAACATTGACAATTGCCAATTATACGGTGTGGTGGATTCATGAAAACGCTCGTGGAGTGTACATCAGCTAGATGTGTTTGGTATTTGGTGGATGAGGAACTCTCCGAAAAATTGATTGAGGCGAACAATCCAAATGCAAAGAGGTGGCTATTTGATCTCCGGGACTGATTATCACATGCTCAATTTGTCAAATTGGCCGAGACTTTGTGGGCAGTATGGACGACCCGAATGAAAGCTATTCATGATTGTATATTCCAGAGCCCCATGGCTATTCATTCATTCGTTGAGCGGTTCATCAATGAACTCGAGTCTATCAAAACAATGCTGACAACCTTGACACCCAGGCCTGCTACCCGAGACACAATTGCACATCCCTCCTGAAAGCCTCTGGCCGAAGGGTTTTGCAAAATTCATGTGGATGGGGGTTTGTCACATGATGGCAATGTTGGAGCTTCAGCTGCTATATGTAGAAACCGAGATCGTAGTCACTTGGGTCCTCATCTCTTGTTCTCCATGGTACCACCGACCCAGCAACTTTGAAGATGCTTGCTTGCCGTGAAGCACCGGCCTTAGCACATGATCTCTCTCTGTCTAAGATTGTTATTGCATGTGATTGCAAGTATGTGGTTGATAACATTATGTCAGGAAGTGGAGGCAATTATGAGGCTATTGTTAAAGAATTTAAAACCAAAACTAATTCTTTCGTTAGTTGCCTAGTTACTTTTGAAGGTAGAGCATCAAATAGTGAAGCTCATAGTGTAAGTGCATCTAGTGCCACCCCTAGTTGGTTTTGGAGTATTGACGACAAACCTAGTTGAGGGACTAATGTGTTTGTGAGAATTGCAGGATAACACAGGTAGAAGTCCCTCATTGATTCGGTTTTCCTACCAGAGATGACCCCTAAAAATGTATGAAGACATTGAAGTCAAAGGTGGTATATGAAGATATTCACATTGAAGACTATGACAAGAGAAGACACCACATGAAGCCTATGAAGCTCGAAGACTTAGATCTTTCGTAGTTCTCTTTCTTCTGTGTTGAGTCATAGGAACCACCGTACTGTTAAGTGGGGTCCAAGAGAACCAGTCAGAATGACTGAAGTGATGCTTAAACAAAACCTATGTCTTCGAGTGAAGACTTTGAGAGTGAATCTTGTCCAGAGTCGGGCAAGTTAGCTTTGCTTGAAGCCCAAGTAAAGTTGTCGTGTGAGTTTGAAATCTGACCGTTGGAACACGTGTCAGTTCCTTAGTGACCCAGGGTCATTTCGGACAAATCAGGTCGGGTTGCCTTGTGGCTATAAATAGCCCACCCCCTACAACCATAGACGGTTGGCTGCTCAGATTCAGAGTACGGCTTTTGTCGTTTGAGAGCAACCCACCTCGAAGCCTTTGAGAGAGAATTCCTTGCGAGGATAAAACCCTAACCACCCAGAGCCAAAGAGAATTAGGCATCACTTAAGTCTTCTTGTCTGTGTGATCTGAAGACTTATTACACTTGAGGACTGTGCAACCTCCAGCCGGTTAGGCGTCGCGTTCTGAGCATCCAAGAGACATTGTGGATTGCCTGTGAACGAAGTCTGTGAAGGTTTGGGAGTCTACCTTGAAGACTTACCAGAGTGATTGGGCAAGGTCTGTGTGACCTTAGCTCAAGGGGAATACGGTGAGGACTGGGTGTCCTGAGCTGCGTATTCAGGACTGGGTGTTCGGGACTGTGTGTCCTAAGGTTTAAATACCTAGCCGCCCTAACCAGACGTATAGTTGTCACAGCAATTGGAACTGGTCCAACAAATCATTGTCTTCAGCGAGTCACTGGTTTCATCTTCCCTTCCCTTTACTTACTGTTACTCCTTGTGAAGTCATTGTATGTTCGCACTATCTTTTGTCTTCACTGAGTGATTGCGTGTTCTGTGTGGCTTCACAATATCTTCCTACCTGATCCTTACTACATTGCTGCTATTAGTCATTGTGCTTTCACTCTATTGAATACTTGACTATGGCTTGCCTAGTGTAGTCTACCTTCCGCTGCAGGATAATAGGTTTATTTCTATCGTTTGTCTTCATAACTTCCATGTTTTGAAGACTTTCATAAAAATCGCCTATTCACCCCCCCCCTCTAGTCGATATAACGCACTTTCAATTGGTATCAGAGCAAGGTGCTCCCTTGTTCTGTGTGATTCGGTTTAACCACCTGGAGTTTTAGCTATGTCAACTGCAGGGATAATTAAAGTCTCCGCTGCGTGCCCCATCTTCGATGTAACTGAATATCCCTACTGGAAGAATAAGATGCGCATGCATCTTGAAGCCATTGACGTCGACCTATGGTATGTCGTCAAGAACGGCGTTCCCTAGGCTGGAGAAGGTGTCACTGCTGCTGATGTCAAGAAGTTCGTTCAACTGGACTCTACTGCCAAGAATATCATCTGTGGTCATCTGACCAAAGGACAGTATGGCCGTGTGAGTGCTTTGGAAACATCTAAGCTGGTCTGGGACTAGCTCTCCAAGGTCAATGAAGGCGTCTCAACCCAGAGAAATCAAAGAATCAGTGTCCTTCGCAACCTCTTCAACCGCTTCAAGCGAAATGACAATGAGAATGTCCAGCTCACATTTGACCGACTCACTGACATCACAAATGAGCTTCAAGACCTCGGCGCTACTGAGATCACCAAACATGAAGTCGTCAAGACACTACTGAGATCACTTGATAGTTCGTTTGACACCCTAGCCCTGATGATTCAAGAACGTCCTGATTTCAAGACACTCGATCTGTCTGACATACTTGAGAGGCTCAACACACATGAGTTTCAGCTTTCTGAGAAAAGAGATATCTACAGTCCAAACTATGGGGGAACTCGTGCCTTGAAGGCAAAAGTTGTCTCCTCATCTGAAGAAGAATCTGACAGCAGTTCGGATGATCCTGAAGACATTGGAAGGGAACTTGCTATGCTTGTGAAGAAGTTCCAAAAATTCACCAAGAAGAAAGGTTTCAGAAAGTCTTCCCGATCAAGCTCAAGGAATGATGAAGTTTCTGCTCACAACTACAAGAAGAAAACATGTCACAAGTGCAAGAAACCTGGTCACTTCATCTCTGAGTGTCCACAGTGGGACAATGAGAACAAAAAGAAGAAGAAGAGCAAGGAATGTGACTCTGACGACAAGAAGAAGAAGAAATACTCAAAGTCTTCTTTCAAGTCTTCCTCAAAGTCTTCATCACACAAGAAGAGCTCATCTGGCAAGGCACGTGCGTTTGTTGGCAAGGAAATGGATTCAGAGGAGGAGTCTGCTTCTGAGGAGGCGGAGGTGGAGTCTGAGGAGGAGTCCGATTCAGGCGTCGCAAGTCTGGCTACATCATACGTTGCCAAGTCCATCTTCAACACTGAAGACAATGACTTCATCACCGACACCGATGCAAATGACAAGGACTACTCCGCTTCTACCTACTGCTTCTTGGCACGCGGTGCCAAGGTAAACACACGCACTACTCACTATCAAACATCTAGTGACGATGACTCTGATTGTGGTTCAAAACCCAGCTACAAAACACTTGCTAAAATTGCAACTGAACAACAGAAAGCTATGGAACATATTCAAAAACTGTTAGACAGAAGCGATGATCTATTAGGTGCTGAAATGACTCGATCTGAATCCTTAATTGAAGACATAAAAAATCTTCACGTTAAGTATGAGGAACTTGAAAGTTGTCATGAAACTCTCTCAACAACTCATGAAAAGCTTTCCTATGATTATCTTCAAAGGAAGTAAGATCTTGAGAAATTGAGAGCGGCTCATGAAGATCTTCAAAAGGAAAACGAGTCACTTCGCGCCAAACACATCAGTTCCGCTCAGGAAGGATTTGAACCACCATGTCTTAAATGCATTGAGCGTGATAATGCTACTTCTGTTGCTGAATGTTCTACTGCTACTACTGTTGCAATATCCTCAACTGTTGATGTGGTAACTAACCCCTCTGCTGAGGATACCACTGCTATTGCTGATGAGAATACTAGGTTGAAGACATTGCTTGAAACAGGGATGTACAAAAGTCTTAAAGGGCATCAGACACTATGTGATGTCCTTAAAAAGCAGATTCTGAACCGAAACCCGAGGAAAGAGGGTGTTGGGTTCGTAAGAAAAATGAATGCTGATGGCTCTTACTGGAAACCTGAGCAGTACCCCAAAACCACGTGGGTTGCTGCAAAGGAACCTTCAGCAGATCCATCCAATCTATCTGGCTTCACTTGTGCTAACCCCATTATCATTGATGAATCCCTTGATGCAAACTATAAACTGTTTAAGAATCAGAATGGTGAAGTGTTTGCCAGGTACATTGGTACTAACTGCAGGAATGGACCGCCTATGAAGAAGATCTGGGTTCCGAAAAGGTGTCTGGAGAATCTTCCTGTGAATGTCATTATGAGACCTCACGTGAAGAAGACAAACCTCAGACCAAAGGCTTCATACGGTCCAAAGGCTTCATACAGACAGAGGACTCACCTGAGTTGCACTAACGCAAATGTTTTGCAGGGAAACCATACTCAGGCATATGAATATGAGAGCGGTTCATCAAACCGCCATGTTCATAAGACCAAGAACTATTCTGCTTATTCTTATGAGTACTATTGTCCGCCTGCAAGACTGTTTGCTAGGGCTCCAAAGCCAAAGTTCTCAGATGCTGCACTTAGACTTATTGCTTCTAAGCCACCCTTGAAGATGTGGGTGGCTAAGAAAGCTTAACTCTCTTTTGCAGGGAAAGGTCTCCAGCAGAAAACCAAAATCGGCTGACGCTATTGCTGGGGACCTTAAGCATCTTGTAGGGCGCAAGATCAAATGCCCGCATGGTCTTACTATATACTTCGTTCCTGAATCGCTTGCTACTCTCCCTATTAGTCCTAATCTGGATCTAAGCTTTCATAACCCAATGGTTCGTCAAATGTTTTTGCTTCACAATGCTCTTCATGAAGCCTATCCCCCTAACTGCACTGTAGGGTACGACACCAGCGTCTTCAGAATGGATTATTGATAGTGGGTGTACAAATCACATGACTGGCAAAAGAAGCCTTCTTATGGACTCAACCTTACGTCCATCCGACAAGAGCCACATCACATTTGCTGACACTGGTAAAAGTAAGGTATTGGGTCTAGGTAGAGTTGCAATCTCAAGGGATCAACACATGGATAAAGTCATGCTTGTTGAATCCCTTGGCTTCAACTTAATGTCTGTCTCAATGCTTTGCGATTTAAACATGATCGTAATATTTGGAAAATATCGTTGCCTTGTTCTAATGGAATCTGACAAGTCTCTAGTATTTGAAGGGTATCGAAAAGATGATTTGTACGTGGTAGATTTCTCAGCAGGACCACAGCTTGCCGTATGTCTTCTAGCAAAAGCTTTAGAATGCTGGCTCTGGCATCGGAGGCTTGGGCATGCTGGCATGAGGAACCTCCACACCCTGGCAAAGAAGAAGCATGTCATAGGCATCGAGGGCGTCAAGTTCAAGAAAGATCACTTATGCGGTGCCTGTGAGGCAGGAAAGATGACGAGGGCCAAACATCCCTCGAAGACAATCATGACCACTACTCGACCCTTCGAACTGCTTCACATGAATCTTTTCGGTCCCACTCATTACTCAACTCTTACTACTACTGCTTGTCTCTATGGCTTTGTCATTGTTGATGATTATTTTAGATATACTTGGGTGCACATAATCCTTTACAAGACTGAAGTGCAGGATATCTTCAGACGCTTCGCCAATCGAGCAATGAACAACTATGGCGCCAAGATAAAGCATATCAGAAGTGACAATGGCACTGAATTCAAGAACACTGGCCTTGATACATATCTTGATACCTTGGGCATCACACATGAATTCTCAGCCCCGTACACGCCACAGCAGAATGGGGTCGTCGAACGCAAGAACAGAACACTCATTGAGATGGCCAGAACGATGCTAGATGAATACAAGACTCCAAGAAAATTCTGGCCTGAAGCCATTGATACTGCATGCCATACAATCAATCGTGTTTATCTTCACAAGCTTCTGAACAAGACATCTTATGAGCTCCTTACTGGCAAGAAGCCAAATGCCAGTTACTTCAGAGTATTTGGCGCCAGGTGCTGGATCAAGGACCCACATCACACCTCAAAGTTTGCACCAAAAGCACATGAGGGTTTTATGCTTGGATATGGAAAGGATTCGCACTCCTACAGAGTCTTCAATCTCTTTCATTACAAAGTGGTTGAAATAGTGGATGTGCGGTTCAATGAGACCAACAGTTCACAAAGAGAGCAACTGCCAAATGTGCTAGATGAAGTTCCATCCAGTGAATCAATCAAGCTAATGGGAACTGGAGAAATTATACCTTCTGAAGCTCATCCTGAAGAAGAACTTATCATCTCAGCACCTGATCAACATGAAGACAATGCTCAGCCTGAAGACATTCCTTCTAACAACGACAATGATCAGCAAGAGCAAAATCTTTGCCCTGTACATCCTTGCGTTGCCAATGAAGTGCAGATTGAAAGAATAATTGATAACATCAATGCACCCGGTCCACTCACTCGTTCAAGGGCAACTCAGCTAGCAAATTTCTGTGGGCACTTCACATTAGTCTCAATAACAGAACCCAAGAAAGTTGAAGAAGTCTTCATGGAACCTGAATGGATTCAAGCTATGCAAGACGAGCTTCAACAGATTGAGCTGAATAATGTATGGGAACTGGTCAAGCGTCTCGATCCTCGGAAGCACAACATAATAGGCACCAAATGGATATACGGCAACAAGCAAGATGAGCATGGTCAAGTTGTCAGAAACAAAACTCGTCTCGTTGCTCAAGGATATACTCAAGTGGAAGGCATTGACTTCGATGAAACATTTGCTCCTGTGGCTAGACTTGAAGCCATACGCATACTACTGGCCTATGCAAATCATCACAACATACTTCTTTATCAAATGGATGTGAAGAGCGCCTTCCTTAATGGCAAGATTGAAGAAGAAGTGTATGTTGCACAACCTCCTGGCTTTGAAGATCCAAAACATCCTGACATGGTATACAAGCTCAACAAGGCACTGTATGGCCTCAAACAAGCCCCTCGGGCCTGGTATGACACACTCAAATACTTCTTGAAGAGAAAAGGCTTCATACCTGGTTCTCTCGACTCCACTCTCTTCACGAAGACATATGATGGTGAACTGTTTGTGTGCCAAATATATGTGGATGACATTATCTTCGGCTGCACCAATCAGAAGTACAGTGAAGAGTTTGGATATATGATGCAAGAGCAACATCAAATGTCTATGATGGGAGAGCTGAAGTTCTTTCTCGGTCTTCAAATACGACAGCAACGCAACGGCATCTTCATATCTCAAGAGAACTATCTCAAAGATTGCCTGAAGAAGTACGGTATGCAAGACTGCAAAGGCTTCACGACGCCAATGCCAGCCAAGCATCATCTGGGTCCTGACGACAATGGTAAAGAGTTCGATCAAAAGGTATACCGCTCCATGATTGGTTCTTTACTTTATCTATGTGCATCTAGGCCAGATATTATGCTTAGTGTTTGCATGTGTGCTCGATTTCAAGCGGCACCAAAGGAGTCGCATCACTTAGCTGTGAAGCGAATTCTTCGATATTTGGCTCACACCCCAACTCTAGGATTATGGTATCCAAAGGGCTCAGAGTTTGATCTGGTTGGATTCTCGGATTTTGATTATGCTGGTGACAAAGTTGATCGCAAGTCTACATCAGGCACATGTCACTTTCTGGGACGATCACTTGTATGTTGGTCTTCAAAGAAGCAGAACTGTGTATCTCTCTCCACTGCTGAGTCTGAATACATTGCTGCTGGATCTTGCTGCGCTCAGCTTCTATGGATGAAGCAAACGCTCAAAGACTATGGCATTTATCTGAAGCAAGTGCCACTCTACTGCGACAACGAAAGCGCCATCAAGATTGCCAACAACCCAGTTCAGCACTCGAAGAAAAAGCACATTGAAATTCGTCATCACTTTCTCAGAGATCATGTTGTGAAGGAAGATATTGATATCATACACGTCAACACTGAAGAGCAATTGGCAGATATCTTCACCAAGCCCTTGGATGAGAAGAGATTTTGCAAGTTACGGTGTGAGCTAAATATCCTGGAATCCTCAAATGTCCTGTGATCAGGCACACATCCTAACCCTTATGCATATTGATGACTTAGATGTGCAACACACGAAGTAAAGTATATCTTCAATCAATGAAGACATACATTCTAAGTGTGAATACATTAATGTGGAATTTGACTTCGGAGCGCCATGATAATTGTGCGCCGTGTCTGGGTCTAATACTTCCTATACGGTGGGTAACGCCACCACCAAATGTTTTATTTTGAAGTGTTTCACTCATGGCGTTACCTTGCTATGTCTTCACATTTGGTTTGGCTTCAATCTCAACATGTCTTCATGATTATCTTCACTATGTTGATTATATATATATACTAGTGTTCTGTCCTCTACAACATTCACTTATAGCTATGTCTTCTTGTTGAATCTTTTGAACTAAGTGAATGTGATCGGACCCTAACCTCTCTATGCTATCTATCTCAAACTCTATCTCTCCAAATCATATGCATTCTATTGAAACTGTCGAATGTCTTCTCTGCGTCCTTGTCAGCAGAAGATACAAAGACAAACCTTAAGTCCACTTTCAATGCTCATTCCTCCACATGAAACCCGGAGAAGTAGGAATGACCACCCGACAATCCAGGTGTGCGTGGGACGTGGAACAAACCCCAAAATTCTGCATAATGGCCACGTGTTCCTCAGATGCGAATCGCTAGGGGCACCTGTGTAATAACGCAGTGCCGCCCCTGTACCTACAAATACACACTTCACGACGGTCATTATCTCTTCTTTCACTCTCGCACGAACCCTAGCGCCACCGCTAGCCCTCGACGACGCCGGCGACGAAGCGCTTCGCTGCGCAACCTCTCCAACGCCGTCTTCACGCCGACCGCGGACATCGTCCTCTCCGCCGTCGCCGTACGTGTCCTCCGTCACCAAGTTAGGGCACAGAAGATCGAACTGCTCGGCCTCATCTTCCACTTCGTCTAGCAGTTCTTAGTGTGGTAAATAAAACTTCCTTTTTACGGCATCGTTGATCCTATGGCTCTGTCACTTCTACCACAAGCAGTTTCTATTCACACAAGTTAGATCTCTCTCATACTGCATCTCATAACATGCCTAGTATATTCACTTATGCTTCACAAAGTAGTTAGATTCCTCACTTGTACTGATCTCTGGATTCGTACAAATCTGGAACCAACTCCTTATCTATGAGTGAATGTCTTCGCACGATGAGGTCAATGTCTTCTAAATTGATTTATATTCAAAATCTTCTGAGAATGCATATGACCTCTTCCCCTTCCCTCGCACCTTAATGCTGTCACAGGTACATGTCCGTGGGAGAATCCCTTGGTTCTCATAGTCTGCATTCATTTGCAGAATTCTTACAGTATCATATAAATTCTCCCTAAGCAAGTTCCTGTTTGTCCAGCAAGCGAAAATCTTTGAAGCCTTTGAACATGTTGAAGCCTTTCAGTTTAAAGTTCATGGCTTCAGAGAAATCAGCAAGGAAGGGTGGCAAAAAGCGTCGTGGAGAAACATCTAGAGATCTGCCAGATGACCTCTCAGAACTGTACAAGACAGATCCTGAAGAGGATTATAATCAGTGCAAGACCCGAATCCAATGGATTCGAAGATATTGGGCAGAACAATGGTTCAAATACCGATTTGTAACCCAGGAATATGCTGAGAAAAATACCATCAAGAGACCGTGGGGAGACATCCTATACAAGAATCTTCAACCCAGGTCCAGAGATGAAGCCATTGAACAAGGCTTCTATCCCTGCATGGTCCGTGGGCCACAGCCTGTTGATGCACACCCATCGTCACTACTATGGTGTCATGGCGACATTCTGTTTAAGCACAACTTCCAGTTTGCCCAGAACTCAGCGAAGCAAAACAAGAAGACATTGGGACTAGACTTCAACTCTGGTCCCTCAGCTCCAAGGGCTGATGGCACACGAGATGCAGAACCCAATGTCGTTGGTCCTTTCTACAACCTTGAAGGCCTCATCACCCATATCTTGGTTCAAGGGACTGCAGTGAATGAGCGTGCAGCTGACGTTGAATCAGATGAAGCGCCTGCAGCGCCGAAGCCAAAGAAGTTGAAGAAGCCTAAAGCTTCAAAGCCTGCCCCTTCACCAAAAATCTCATGAGCGAAGCCACTGACAACTGCACCTCCTGAAGACAGTATGCAGTCTGAAGATTTATCACGCATCTCCAAGCCCCAGAAGGTCAAGATGCCTCTGCCACACACCGGCCAAGAGCTAACAGCTTCTGCCATTCTGCGCAATGATGCCATTGATCTGTCAAGTGATGAAGATCTTGCAGATGACGCTCTTGAGCAACTCATCAAGAGCAAAGAAGAAGCAGAAATCTTCAATGATCTGCCTCTCTTTGATGTAACAATCATCCACAACTTCATTGATGAATGGTTTGACACGCCAAACATCAGCTTCGAAGATCTGCAACTACCCATTGGCCTCAGTGTCGCCTTCCATGGCGCCATTGCTTCAGAGTTAGCTATCGCCCAGCGCATTGTTGAACTGAAGCAAAAGATTGACTATGAAAAGGCTTAGTTCAAGAAGCATATGGCCAAGCTCAGCTTGCAAGAGGTGAAGAACTTCAAGATTATGATGCACGAGCTCAAGGAAGCCTTTCTCAAGAAACGTGCAGAAGCTCAAGGTTCTCGTGAGCGCATGAAGGTTCTGGCTGACAAATGTGTGTAGGCCTACAATGAGGCTGAGAAGCGCAAGGCCTTTGGGCGTCCTGGCATCGACCCCAGGATGGCAGCAAAGAAGATGAAGAAGCCCGCTACGGCTGAACCTGACACACCAAGGTAGGAAGCAGATCCCATTGTCTTCCCAACTAGAATGACTGGCTCGAAGCCAAAAAGCCGGTCAACCGCTTCAGAGCTCAAGAAAACGAGGACTGCTGAGGCTGAAGCCAGGAAGAGGAAACATCCTGAAGCCTCTCCTATTGCCCCCTCCAAGAAGAAGAGGAAGACCAAGAAAGATCGGGCTGCTCCCACAGAGCCTTTGATAGTTGAACCCATTTCCATGGTTCGTCCTGATGCTGAACGCCAACTAACAATTCATGAGCCTGCTTTCACAGAGGCTCATGAAGCTGAAGACTTTCCAGCAGCTGATCCCATCGCTGCTGAAGACATTGGTCAACATGACCATGTAGAAGATGGTGCAGTCCTTCCTCAGCTCGAGAACAACGAATTCTTCAGCATTGGTCGTCCTCTGACGCCAATCGCTCAGGATGCTTCATGGACTGATCGCCCACAAGAGGAAGAAGACTTTGAGGCCCAGCCAACTCCAACTACACAGGCTTCGCCTACGTTGCGCAGACTTCGCAAAGGACCTAGGCCTCCAGTCTCTGCGTCTGAAGCTGAAATTGCTGAAGACATTCCGGCTGCATCAGCCGATGAAGAAGAAGTCCCACAAGCTGCTACTCCCCTGTCCCATCAAGAATCGGTTCTCAAGGAGAACATGATTGTGACCGACCCTCCAACTCGTCAAGTGGAGGTTGAAAATCTTGAGGCTGCCACCACCATCACCAATGAAGCCACTGACGCTCTCACGGCTGAAGCTAATGTGGAGCCCTCCCCAACAAAAGCATCAGAAGTCAGCGAAGCCACTGATCCCACTGCTTCTGTTCCTGCACCTGCTGCCGGTCCCCAGTTCGACTATCATGTTGAGCACAGGCCTCAGGTACAGAAGCCAATCCCAAGATTGCCCAGGTTCCCAGGTCCTGCATCAGCACCTGGATCCTTCAATATCAATGGCTTCAGAGTAGACAACACATTCTTCAGTAGCTCCAGGAACCCCTACTCAAGGGAAAGGATATCATCTGATCGGTTCTGGAGCTATCCGCAGTGAAGCTATTACTCCTGCATTCTATACAATCAAGGTCGCATCTTCCCCCACAAGCGTCTTGACATTGAAGCTATAGCTGGTCTGCCCTGTCTGGAAGAAGCTCTGGATTGCTTCAAAGAAGTTGGATTGTTGCCATTCCTCACTGACCAAGAGCATTGGAATGAAAAGTTGCTGCTCCAATTCTATGCCACACTTCACATCCGCGGGTATAGCAGAGATCCGAAGACTTGGATCCTGGAGTGGATGACAGGAAACATTCATCACGAAGCCAAAGCCTTTGACATCATTGAGCTCACTGGTTTTCCCACTCCTAGCGATCTCTACGAGCATGGCTGTCAGCTTCATAGTGAAGCTATTAAGAGCATCTTTCAGAAGACTGAACCTAATATGAGTCAGATGCTCAGTATGATGAAGCCATTTCCCCAAGATGCTGCTTATCCCACGGAGTTCTTCATTGAAGACCTTGAGTATCTGCCAAGAACCATTTATCACATCATAAGGCGAACTCTCTGGCCCATCAAAGGGCACTCTCCACATGCCAAGCTTGAAGGTGCAATGAAGACTTTGGTCTTCTATATTCTTCATGGAAAATGCTTCAATGCACAGGACTTCTTCATTCGTCAACTTGCTGCATCAGGCTCTGATCTGTTTGGCTTGAAGTTCTACGCCCCATGGGTCATGCGGCTGATCAAACTTCACTCCACTATCTCATATCAGCCATCTGCTCGCAATCATCGGATTTTTCTGCCTGATGTGGATATGTCAATTGAAGCCATCTATCCTGAGCCTACCAAGGAACCTCTTAGTCTTCAGAATGCAGAGCATCAAAGTTTCACTTAGAATGTTGAAGGCGTGGAAGCCGTAACTCGTGTGTATCCTTTGGCTGGCACTACACGTGCACCGCATCCTGCTCTCACTGAAGCCACTGACAGTACAACTGCTCCACGACCCAAGAAGCGCACTTGTGTTCTCAACGACAGAGAGCTTCTTGTGGCTCTTCATTAGAAACAGGATAGGCATCATGACTGGCTGAAGCGTCAGATGCAAAGCCTCTTGGTGGATGTTAATCGCATTCGCAATCTTGCCACCAAGAATGCTTTTGTTGCCCATGAAACCTCTCGTCGCACATGGAAAGGGCTAATGCTGATGTGTTCTGAAGATGATCTTCAAGAGGATGGCTTCACTGAGCGCTTTAAGTTTGACTCCACACCTCCTCGAAGGGCAGTGCTGCGACGAACTCCATCCCTTGAAGACTCTGAGTTCTCTTCCTCTGCTGCAACTGTGAATGCCAGAGTGATCGAGGATGAAGACGATGCTACTTCACCGCCACCTCCTTCAGCACGCTTCGACTCTGCTCCAAGCTCTTCAGCACCGCCAAACACCACCAACGACCCTGCTGCTTCACCTACTCCTCATGGGAACGAGTAGATGCTCTATGTCTTCAAACCTTTTTGGTCCTTACTGACAAAAGGGGGAGAAGCATATGAGGTTGATAGTATTCAAGCGGGTCCATATGGGCGGGTGCTTTATATTTTGCTTCGTGCTTACAACTCTCGTTTTGCTACATTTGGTTCTTTGAGTTGTAACACTTAAACTCGATGGTCGTCTGCTACTTATCTGCCACCTTGTGTTGCGATGATAAATTCCGTATGTGCGATGATAAATTCCGCACTTAGATCATTCTGCAGACGTCCATTTTCCATTATTGATGTCATTATCTTCATATACTTTCACATGCATAGTGGATTGTCATCATAAGTTGAAGTGGATCTCCACAAGTACAACCTGCCATGTGCATTTGCATTCCAAAAGCAAATTACTTATATGCACATCTTCAGGGGGAGTCCTTGCAACTTATGAAGACAATTCCTTATCCTTTACAATTTCACAGATTATATTTCCCGTTGAAAACTTCAACTAGTTTGTCATCAATCACCAAAAAGGGGGAGATCGTAAGTGCATCTAGTGCCACCCCTAGTTGGTTTTGGAGTATTGACGACAAACCTAGTTGAGGGACTAATGTGTTTGTGAGAATTGCAGGATAACACAGGTAGAAGTCCCTCATTGATTCGGTTTTCCTACCAGAGATGACCCCTAAAAATGTATGAAGACATTGAAGTCAAAGGTGGTATATGAAGATATTCACATTGAAGACTATGACAAGAGAAGACACCACATGAAGCCTATGGAGCTCGAAGACTTAGATCTTTCGTAGTTCTCTTTCTTCTGTGTTGAGTCATAGGAACCACCGTATTGTTAAGTGGGGTCCAAGAGAACCAGTCAGAATGACTGAAGTGATGCTTAAACAAAACCTATGTCTTCGAGTGAAGACTTTGAGAGCGAATCTTGTCCAGAGTCGGGCAAGTCAGCTTTGCTTGAAGCCCAAGTAAAGTTGCCGTGTGAGTTTGAAATCTGACCATTGGAACATGTGTCAGTTCCTTAGTGACCCAGGGTCATTTCGGACAAATCAGGTCGGGTTGCCTTGTGGCTATAAATAGCCCACCCCCTACAACCATAAACGGTTGGCTGCTCAGATTCAGAGTACGACTTTTGTCGTTTGAGAGCAACCCACCTCGAAGCCTTTGAGAGAGAATTCCTTGCGAGGATAAAGCTCTAACCACCCAGAGCCAAAGAGAATTATGCATCACTTAAGTCTTCTTGCCTGTGTGATCTGAAGACTTATTACACTTGAGGACTATGCAACCTCCAGCCGGTTAGGCGTCGCGTTCTGAGCATCCAAGAGACATTGTGGATTGCTGATGAACGAAGTCTGTGAAGGTTTGGGAGTCTACCTTGAAGACTTACCAGAGTGATTGGGCGAGGTCTGTATGACCTTAGCTCAAGGGGAATACGGTGAGGACTGGGTGTCCTGAGCTGCGTGTTCAGGACTGGGTGTCCGGGACTGTGTGTCCTAAGGTTTAAATACCTAACCACCCTAACCAGACGTACAGTTGTCACAGCAACTGGAACTGGTCCAACAAATCATTGTCTTCAGCGAGTCACTGGTTTCATCTTCCCTTCCCTTTACTTACTGTTACTCCTTGTGAAGTCATTGTATGTTCGCACTATCTTTTGTCTTCACTGAGTGACTGCGTGTTCTGTGTAGCTTCACAATATCTTCCTACCTGATCCTTACTACATTGCTGCTATTAGTCATTGTGCTTTCACTCTATTGAATACTTGACTATGGCTTGCCTAGTGTAGTCTACCTTCCGCTGCAGGGTAATAGGTTTATTTCTATCATTTATCTTCATAACTTCCACGTTTTGAAGACTTTCATAAAAATCGCCTATTCACCCCCCTCTAGTCGATATAACGCACTTTCACGTAGTATGTTATGCCTAATCAGGGTTGTCACTTGTGGCCTATCCATCCTCAAGACCCATCTTGTATTCCTTTGGACATTTTTATGGATCAACAAAGTGTTGGCAAATCTAAAGAAAAAATTGACGGTGTGTGATTTTGAGGGGCGACCTATGTCTCACTAGAAGTGAGACCTAGGGAACCCTCGCTGAAGCGGAGAGCGAGATGGCCCTGCCCGGACGCGCGGGAGGCCACAACCTCTTTTTTATGTTTTATGTTTTTGTTTTTTGCTTTATTTTTTACTTTTATTTATACTTTAAAATATTCTAAATATATATATTAGAAAAACACTCTACGAAAAACATTTGAAAAATGTTGACCAAGCATCTGAAAAATGTTAACTGTCTATAGAGAAAATGTTTATCACATATACAAAAAATGTATACAAAAAACAATGTGTATGAAATTTTTTGATCATGTATTTAAAAAAATTTGATCAACATTTGAATTTTTTTAAAGTATTTGAAAAATGTTAATCATGTACTTGAAAAATACTAAATGTGTATAGAAAAAATGTTGACCATGCATTAAAAATAATGAAAAAAATTAATCACTGTATATTAAAATGTTAATCAAGCATTTGGAATTTTTTGAACAAGTATTTGAAAAATGTTCATCGAGCATTTGGAAAATGTTAAACATTTATAGAAAAAATGTTGACCATGTATTAAAAAGATAAAAAAAATTGATCATGTACATAAAAACGTTAATCAAATATTAGAAAAACATGTTAAATAAGTATTTCAAAAATGTTAATCAAGCATTTAGAAAATGTTGAATGTGTATATAAAAATTGTTGACCATATATAAAAATAATTAATCAGGCACTTAAAAATGTTTAAAATATAGAGAGAAAATGTTGAGTACGTATTCTAATACTGTTAATCTTGTTTTTGAAAAATATTTCTAAAATATGTATAGATAAATCATTGACCATGTACTAAAAAAATAAACTTGTATTTGAAAATGTTAAAAGTGTGTTAGAAAAATGTATTTTATATATACCAAAAATTTGTATACAAAAACTATGAAAAAACCAAGGGAAAACAAAAATAAAAAATAGATGAAAATGAGATATAAAGCAAACAACAACAAAAATTAAGAAAAGAAAAAATGTAATTGAAAACCGAGAAAGAAACAAAGAAACCAAAGCAAAACAAAGAAAAAGAAAAGAAAAGAAAAAACAATGAGAACCATGAAATAAAATAAGGAAAACCAAAGAAAAATAAGGAATAGAAAAAAATCAGTGAAAATGGAGAAAGGAACGAAGAAAAACTGGTTGTAAACAAAGAACAGAAAACCCAATGGAAAACCATCTCTTTTCCTCTTAAGTAGGTCGCCCCCTATTATTTTACATGAATCCAAGGCTAACTCGCTGCGCTAGCAACGCTGCCTATCATACCACAGACACGGGATTGAATCCTGGTTGCTCACCTTTTTCTTCTCTATTTCAGTTACAAGGCGTGCTATTGGGCCGATCCAAAACTGTTGATGCTTCAGGTAAAACATCCTACCGACTCAATCAATGGGAGATATTTTCCCTAAAAAACTTAATGTGAGATATAATCGGCGCAGATTTGGGGGAGCTCCTCGTCGCGAAACCCTATTTGCCCCTCGCCGCGGCAAATTGTTGGGGTGACGCACAGGAGATCGACGAGCGCATTACCGGGTGGACCGGCCCGTGAAACATTTCAATAATTCTGGTTTTGGGAACCTTCTTGTTGACTCCCAATTGGTTATTTTTCTCTTTTGGGAACCTTCTAAGGACGTCCCTGAAACTTTTTTTCTGTTTACTTTTTGTTTTGTTTTCTTCTATTTCTTTTTTCTTCTTCCTCTTTTTATTTTTTTCCTTTTCTCTTTGTTCAAGTTCTTTTTTCATCTATTTTCATTTTTTCTGTTTCTGTCTTTATTTTTCCTTTAGTTTGTTTTTATATTTCAGAATTTTACAAATGTTCAAAATACTTATAATTTAATTTACATTTAATAAACTTTTTGGAATGTTAAATTTTTTTTCGCATTTTGCCAAAAATGTTCTGGTTTTCAATGCAATTGTTTACGTATTAAAACAATGTTTGTGTTTCCAAAGTTGTTCGAGACTTTCAAAAAAATTCTCCATTTCAAAATTTGTTCACAAATTTTATGAATGTCCGTGCTTTCAAAATCATTGTTTCTAAAATTGGTTCTAGTTTAATAAATTTGTAAAAAAATCGAAAAATGTTCAGAATATTTCATAATTTGATTGCATTTTCACAAAAGTCCCGATTTAAAAATTTTGCTCGAAGTTTGAGAAATTGTTCACGTTTTATAAAAAATGTTCAAGGTTTTCAAAAAATGTAGGGCCTTCAATAGTTTGTGCATGTATTCAAAAAATGTTCGCAATTCTTGGGAATTTAAATTTTCTTCATATTATTTTTAGAGTGGTTGTGCTTTCAAAAGCAAACTCTGTCAAAAATTTGTTCCAGTTTTCAAATTTTGTTCAAAAATTCAAAAATGTTCACGTTTCTAGAAAAAGTGCGGGAATCTCAAAATGAATTTATGATTTCAGAAGATTTCAAAAATTGTTCATAAGTTTACAGAGTTGTTCGTGATTTTTTCAAGAAGATTTAAGTTCAATAGTTCCATGTTCTTTTAGTTTCAAGAAGCAGATCTACCTCTTTTTTCGGGCCAGATGCATATCTTGGCACTTCTGTCAAGTTGGCATTCCTCTAGCGCAGCAGATCAGCGTGTAGTCGCAGGTTCTAATCCCAGGAAACACCAACCAGTTTTTGTAAAAAAATTACCCTCGCTCCGTTGTGCACCGCAATGGGCTGGCCCAAGTAGACAATCCCTGTGCGATTGGCCGACTACTTGCCGCAAAGAGCGGCATATAGGAGGTCCCCGGGAGCTCCTAAGCCGCACCTTTAGCGCCACTAAGTCTTACTGCGCCCACGCGGTTGCAACCTGGGCGTGACCCAACAAGGCCGATGCAACCACTCGGGACGCTGATAAGAGCGTAAAAACAGCAAAAAATGTGGCGATGCAAGGATTTGAACTCAACCCACAACCTAACCACTAGAACAACTCACCTATAGTGATTGAGTAAAGCGCCAATAGTATAAGAACATGCGGCTGCGCTATTTATTGCATGTATACTGTATCACTTAATTTCTGAATTATTTTCCAAAATATTATGAATTTCAATAAGTTCATCATTTCGGAAAAAAAGTTCACAAAATATAAAAAAAAGATCATTGATTTTGAAAAAGAAGTTCATCGAATTTGAAATAAGTCATTGAATTTGGTAAAAAAAAGTTCATTGAATTTGAACTAGTTCAACGAATTTGAAAAGAAATCATCGAATTTTAGAAAAAGTTCATCGATTTTGAAGAAAAATTTCATCGATTTTAAAGAAGATTTATCCATTTTGAAAAAAATTCACCATTTTGAAAAATGGTTCATCGATTTTGAAAAAAGTACATCTATTTGAAAAAGATTCATCAATTCCGAAGAAAAAGTTCATCAATTAGATTTTTTTATAAATTTTGAAAAAAAAGTACATAGATATGAAAACAGGTTCATCAATTTTAGAAAAAGTTCATCGACTTGAAATAAAGTTAACGAATTTGTAAAAAAAAGTTCACCAATAAGAAAAAAAAGTTCACACACTTAGCATGAAAGAAGAAAGAAAAAAAGAAAAAATAAAGGAAAAACATAACAAAACCGTTTCCAAGAAAAACGAAAAAAGAAAGAAGAAAGATGAAAAGGGTGAAAAAGCTCTAAGTAAACACGAATAGGTGACGTGATCGAGTGGTTAGGACATCGCACGTGTATTAGCGAGATCCCAAGTTCGAATCCCGCCGTCAACAGTGAGCTTTAAAAAAAGAGAAAGAATAAATGAAAATGGGTCGGCCGTGCTGTGGGAGAGTGTGCGCCGGATTGAGTGAATGCCTAAAACGGACGCTTAAGGCGTCGTTTAGGATTCCCCGAGGTTCCCTCCTTGTCGGTGCCTCAATTGCCACTGGCGAATCCTAAACGGCGCTCTAAGCGCCACAGGACGCACTCCCCCGCTCGGCGATGGGCCAGCCCATTGTCATTTTATTCCTTTTTGTACACTACTGCAAAAAAGGTGCCGAGGTGGGATTCAGACCCATGCAGCCATGGTTCAATAAAAGACAAGCTAACCACCCCGGCCACTCTTGATTTAGTGCTAAGGTACAGGTTCTTATCTCCTTAGTTCTTTCCTTTTCTTTTTTCCATTTCTTTTTTTCTTTTACTTTTTTCACTTTCTTTTTTTTCTAATTCGATGCAACAAGTTCATCGGATTTTATGAACCTTTCTTAAAATTTGATAAACTTTTTCAAAATTGATGAGCATTTTCCTAATTGGTTGAACATTTTCCAAAATCGGTGAACTGTTTTTTTGAAATCGGTGAACTTTTTTTCCAAATTTTATGAATTTTTTGAAGTCGATGAACATTTTTCAAAATATATGCATTTTTTCAAAATATATGCAATTTTTTTCAAAATCGATGGAATTTTTAAAATTCATGATCATTTTTTGAAGTTTATGAAAAAAATCAAAACCGATGAAGTTTTTTTCAAATTCGACAAACTTTTTATGTTTGTCAACTTTTTGTGAAACTATTTTTTATGTTTGTCAACTTTTTATGATCATTTTCCTAAAAGTTTTGTGAAACTATTTTTTATGTTTGTCAACTTTTTTTCAAAACCGATGAACTATTTTTTCAATTCGATGAGCATTGTTCAAAATCGATGAACTCTTTTTCTAAATTTTCGATGAACTCTTTTCAAAATCCATCAACTCTTTTCAAAATTGGTGAACTCTTTTTCAAAACCGACGATTTTTTTCAAATCGATGAACTTTTTTCAAAACTGATGATTTTGTTTCAAATCGATGAATTTTTTTTTGAAATTAATGAACTTTTTCCAAAACCGATGAACTTTTGTTCAAAATCGATGAACTCTTTTTTCAAAACCGATGAACTCTTTTTTCAAAATCAATGGGTTTTTTCAATTCGATGAACTCTTTTCAAAATCAATGAACTCGTTTTTCTTTTTTTCCAAAAGGATGGACTTTTATTCAAAATTGATGCTATAATCAACGAACTTTTTAGATAAATCTATGAAATTTTCTAAAAACCGATCAACCAATTTACCTTTTATTTTTTTCAAAATAATTTATATTGGTTTTACTAAAGGAAACGTTAACTAGCTCTGTGTAGTGGTTATAGCATCGAGCCTTGAATGTTTTTTTAAATGGAAAAGGTTTATCCCATTACACATTCGGGCCAGTGATACATCTCCGACGTATCTATAATTGATGAAGTATTCATGCCATGTTTATAACAATTCTACATGATTTTGGTATGATTTGATTAGAACTAATTCAGACTGACGTTGTTTTCAGCAGAACTGCCGTGGTGTTGTTTTTGTGCAGAAATAAAAGTTCTCGAAATGGGCTGAAAATTTACGGAGATTTTTTCTGAAAAATATAAAAAATACTGGAAGAAAAAGATACAGAAGAGGATTCCCGGGGCCACCACAAGGGTGGGGGCGCCCCACCGTCCTAGGGCGCGCCACCCGTCCTTGTGATCGCCTCGTGGGGCCCCCTGGCGTGAAACCGGCGCCAACCCTTCCTATAAATCCTAAAAGCCCTCAAACAGAAGAGAGATCGGGAATTCCGCCGCCGTAAGCCTGTGTAGCCACAAAAAAACCAATCTAGGCCCTCTCCGGCACCCTGCCGGAGGGGGCCATCATCATCGGAGGTCATGGAGGAGGAAGCCGGAGGGGTCACCATCGTCATGGAGGCCAAGGACCAGAGGAAGAACCTTGCCCCATCTAAGGGGGAGGCCATGGAGGAGGAAGCACAAGGGGGAGACTCTCTCCCCCTCTCTTCGGTGGCGCCGGAGTGCCACCGGGAGAATCATCGCCGCGGTGATCGTCTTCATTAACATCACCATCTTCATCACCATCCTCTTCTCTTTTACGCGGTCCACTCTCCCGCACATGTAATCCCCTACTTGAACATGGTGCTTTATGCCACATATTATGATCCAATAATGTGTTGCCATCCTATGATGTTTTGAGTAGATTTATTTTGTCATTTGGTTGATTGATGATCTAGATTGGTACGAGTTATATGTTTTATTTTGGTGCTATCCTATGGTACCTTTCGTGTCGTGCACTGATGTCCACTACGCAACTTTATTCTTATAGACTCGTGTTGGGCCTTCAAGCGTAGAGTTTTGTAGGACAGTAGCAATTTTCCCTCAAGTGGATGACCTAAGGTTTATCAATCCGTGGGAGGTATAGGATGAAGATCGTCTCTCTCAAACAACCCCACACCAAATACAAGAAATCTCTTGTGTCCCCAACACACCCAATACAATGGCAAATTGTATGGGTGCACTAGTTCGGTGAAGAGATGGTGATAAAAGTGTAATATTGATGGTAGAAATATATTTTTATAATCTGAATAAATAAAAACAGTAAGGTAGAAAATAGTAAACAGACACAAAAACGATATTGCAATGCTTGAAAATGAGGCCTAGGGTCTGTACTTTCACTAGTGCAATCTCTCAACAATGCTAATATAATTGGATCATATAACTGTCCCTCAACGTGCAACGAAGAATCACTCCAAAGTTCCTATCTAGCGGAGAACATAAGACGGAATTGTTTGTAGGGTACGAAACCACCTCAAAGCTATTCTTTCCGATCAATCTATCCTAGAGTTCGTACTAAAATAACACCAAAGCTATTCTTTCCGATCGATCTAACCAAGAGTTCGTACTAAAATAACAACAAAGCAAATTCAGATTCATAATATTCAATCCAACACAAAGAACTTCAAAGAGTGCCCCAAGATTTCTACCAGAGAAACAAAGCCAAGAACCTGCATCAACCCCTATGCATAGATTACCCCAATGTCACCTCGGGAATCCGCGAGTTGAGTGCCAAAACATATATCAAGTGAATCAATACGATACCCCATTGTCACCATGAGTATTCAATTGCAAGACATATATCAAGTGTTCTCAAATCCATAAAAGTATTCAATCCGATAACAACAAAATCTCAAAGGGAAAAATTCAATTCAACACAACAAGATAGAGAGGGGAAAACACCATATGATCCGACTATATTAACAAAGCCCGCGATACACAAGATCATGACATCTCAAGAACACAAGAGAGAGAGAGAGAGATTAAACACATAGCTATTGGTACAAACCCTCAGCCCCGAGGGTGGACTACTCCCTCCTCATCGTGGTGGCCGCCGGGATGATGAAGATGGCCACGGGAGATGATTCCCCCCTCCGGCAGGGTGCCAGAACGTGGTCTAGATTGGTTTTTGGTGGCTACAGAGCCTTGCGGCGGAGGAACTCTTGATCTAGGTTAACCCCGGGGTTTTTGGAATATTTGTGAATTTATAGGGTAAAGAGGGGGTGCGGGAGGCCACCGAGGTGGGCACAACCCACCTGGGCGCGTCTGCGCCCCCAGGCGCTCCCTGGTGGGTTGTGCCCCCCTCGGGGCACCCCCAGGTGCTGCTCTAGCCCATCCTGGGTATTCTGGTCCATCAAAAATCTCCAAAAAGTTTCGCGATGTTTGGATTCTCTTTGATATTGATTTCCCGTGATGTAAAAAACAAGCAAAAAACATCAACTGGCACTGGGCACTGGATCAATAGGTTAGTCCCAAAAATGATATAAAGTTGCTATAAAATGATGTAAAACATCCAAGAATGGTAATATAACAGCATGAATACTTCATAAATTATAGATACGTTGGAGACGTATCAGCATCCCCAAGCTTAGTTCCTACTCGTCCTCGAGTAGGTAAATGATAAAATAAATAATTTATGAAGTGTGAATGCTAGCAAAGTGCATAAGTTTGATCAATGATAATTTCAATCACTTTTACTAGCATCATGACAACAACTCTTTCTTATAAAATTTCTCATGTTTAAAGTAGTAACCAATCCACATGTTAAGGTTCAAACAATGAATTCTCTTGAAAAACTCAACAACCTATGTTCTCAGTCACCAAGCAATTGCAATTCAACTTATTCAACATAGTTTAAGTAAGAGCTCCACATACTCAACCATCATATAGTCTTCTATGATTGCTAACACTCACCGCATACACATGAGCAAAACGTTTCAACGGAACACATAGAAAGATAGGGGCTTATATTTTCGCCTCCCAATGTATTCACCTCAAGGATGATGTCAACAATAATAACTCATGCTACCCATATCCAACTGGATATATGTGCCTAGATCTTTCCTCACCACATGATGCTTGACAAAGAGAAAAATAAAAAGGAATAGAGAGAAAAACTTTGACTCTTTGCATAAAAGTAAATACTGAAAAGTAAAAGATAGGTCCTTCACAGAGGGAAGCAGAGGTTGCCATGCGCTTATGTGTTTGTATGCTCAACCCCTTAGTGTAAAAAATGCCACGTTATATTGCCCCTTATGATAGCAACCTTTATTATGCAGTCTGTCGCTTTTATTCTTTGCCATCACAAGTTCGTACAACGCTCAATTTTCTCTTACACTAAATGATCTAACACTTTTAGAAGCAATTTTCATTGCCTTATTGCACCGATGACAACTTACTTGAAGGATCTTATTCAATCCTTAGGTAGGTATGGTGGACTCTGAAAATAAGATTTGGGTTTAAGGGTTTTTGGATGCACAAGTAGTATCTCTACTTGGTGCGGAATTTTTGGCTAGCAAAGATGGGGGGCAAGCACCACATGTTGAAGGATCTATGACAATATAACTTCTATGTGAATATGAACAAACATAAACCATTACGTTGTCTTCCTTGTCCAACATCAACAATTTTTGGCATATAATATTTTTATGGGGGCTCACAATCACAAAAGATATCCAAGATAGTGTATTTGTATGTGAAAGTTCTCTTCATTATACTAATTATTCGTGAATTGCTTGTATGACCAATATTGTGATCGTCAAGCTTCAAAAGATTTCATCTTCTAAACCCAATGTGAAGCTACCACTAGGTATGATATGAACATATAATTTCAACTTCATGATATTCAATTCATTCAAAAATTTACTCATAGGATATAAGTGAAGCACAAGAGTAAATGACAAACTACTCCAAAAATATACGAGTGAAGATCATAAGCATAATATTTCTTTCTCTCAAACTAATTTAAGTGAAGCAATAGGGAATTTCTTCAAAAATATTAAAGCACACCGTGCTCAAAAAGATATAAGTGAAGCACTAGAGCAATTCCACAGAAAAGAGCTTCGTTGATGGGATGTGCATGCCGCTTACCTAGCCTCCCTGGCAACTATTTGAGGACTCTATTTTATTGAAAAACTTTCAGATCTAAGTACTTTATTAAAACATCAAGCGAAACAAAATAAAATGACATTCCAAGGATAACACACATCATCTGAAGAAGCAAATACTTAGGCTCAACCGATACTAACCGATAGTTGTTGAAGAAAAAAGGTGGGATGCCTGTCGGGGCATCCCCAAGCTTAGATGCTTGAGACTTCTTGAAATATTATCTTGGGGTTCCTTGGGAATCCCCAATCTTGAGCTTTTGTGTCTCCTTAATTCCCCTCATATCATGGTTTTCCTAAATCTCAAAAGCTTCATCCACACAAAACTCAACAAGAACTCGTGAGATAAGTTAGTATAAACCAATGCAAAAACCTCATCATTCTCTACTATAGAAAATCACTAAAATTATTATTCAACATTCATACTAAATGCCTCTGTATATTTAATACTCCTATCCTAAAATAGAATCGTTAAACAAGCAAACATATGCAAACATAACAGCAATCTACCAAAACAGTACAGTCTGTAAAGAATGCAAGAGTATCAATACTTATTCAACTCCAAAAATTATGAAAATTTACCACACTGTAGAAAATTTAGCATAGCTTATTTTGCAAAAAGTTTCAACATTTTATCACATTCTGACTTTTCTAGAGAATTTTTGCAACAACAGTAAACTTTCTGTTTTCAAACAGCAACATGTAGACTTGTAAAATAAGCACAGTAAAGGCTATCAATGCCACTTTTGTTGAATAAAAGATGCAAAACATTATTCTAAATAACAGAAAGCAAATCCTAACAAAATAAATTGACGCTCCAAGCAAAACACATATCATGTGACGAATGAAAACATAGCTCCAAGTGAGGTTACCGATAATGTTGGAGACGAAAGAGGGGATGCCTTTCGGGGCATCCCCAAGCTTAGTTGCTTGGATCTTCCTTGAATATTACCTTGGGGTGCCTTGGGAATCCCCAATCTTAGGGTCTTGTCACTCCTTATTCTCCTCATATCGACATCTCACCCAAAACTTGAAAACTTCAATCACACAAAACTTGACGGAACTTTGTGAGATAGGTTAGTATGATAAAGAGCAAGCCATTTCACTTTTGGTACTGTCAAAGACAGGATTCAGAATTGTTCTCACACAATGACTATTGTAGCATATCATTTCCACAATTTATATTGAACAATATAAGCCATGGAAACCAAGCAAACTATGCATTGAAAACAGAATCTGTTAGAAACAAAACAATTTGTAGTAATCTGTACTGCAACCGTACTTCTGCTACTCCAAAAATTCTGAAAAATTAGGAAAACCTGGGTAATTTGTCTATTAATTTTATTCAAAAAGAATCAGAATTTTATCACGCTTCTGTTAAAATGAGAATTGTTTTCCTGAGCGCAAAGGTTTCTGTTTTTCAGCAAGATCAAAACAACTATCACCGTAAGCCATCCCAAAGGTCTTACTTGGCACTTTATTGAAACGAAAGCAATAATACATGATTACTACAATAGCCTAATCATGTGAACACACAAAAACAGTAGGTAAAAGTGTTGGGTTGTCTCCCAACAAGCGCTTTTCTTTAATGCCTTTTAGCTAGGCATGATGACTTCAATGATGCTCGCATTAAAGATAAGAATTGAAACACAACGAGAGCATCATGAAGCATATGACTAGCAAATTTAAGTCTAACCCACTTCCTATGCATAGGGATTTTGTGAGCAAACAATTGGTGGGAACAAGAATCAACTAGCATAGGAAGACAAAGCAAACATAACTTCAAGATTTTCAACACATAGAGAGGAAACTTGATATTGTTGCAATACCTACAAGCATATGTTACTCTCTCATAATAATTTTCAGCAGCATCATGAATGAATTCAACAATATAATCATCACATAAAGCATTCTTTTCATGATACATAAGCATAAAATAAATTTACTCTCCACATAAGCAAATTTATTCTCAAAAATAGTAGTGGGAGCAAACTCAACAAAATAACTATCATGGGATTGAAAATTAAAATCATGATAACAAGTTTCATGGTTATCATTGTTCTTTATAGCATACATGTCATCACTATAATCATCATAGATAGCAACTTTGTTCTCATAATAATCAATTGAAACCTCTTCCAAAATAGTGGATTCATCACTAAATAAAGTCATGACCTCTCCATATCCACTTTCATAATTATTACAATAAGATTCAACACCCTCCAAAATAGTGGGATCATTAGTACCTAGAGTTGACACTCTTCCAAACCCACTTTCATCAATATAATCATCATAAATAGGAGGCATGCTTTCATCATTATAAATTTTCTCATCAAAACTTGGGGGAGTAAAAATATCGTCTTCATCAAATATAGCATCCCCACGCTTGTAGCTTTGCATATCATTAGCATCATGGATATTCAAAGAATTCATACTAACAACATTGCAATCATGCTCATCATTCAAATATTTTGTGCCAAACATTTTATTGACTTCTTCTTCTGACAATTGAGTACAATTTTCCGAACCATCATTTTCAAGAAAGATATTGTAAAGATGATCAATAATATGATGCAACCTCAATTCCATTTTTTGTAGTTTTCTTTTATAAACCAAACTAGTGATAAAACAAGAAAATAAAAGATTTGATTGCAAGATCTAAAGATATACCTTCAAGCACTCACCTCCCCGGCAACGGCGCCAGAAAAGAGCTTGATGTCTACTACGCAACTTTATTCTTGTATACTCGTGTTGGGCCTCCAAGCGCAGAGTTTTGTAGGACAGTAGCAATTTTCCCTGAAGTGGATGACCTAAGGTTTATCAATCCGTGGGAGGTGTAGGATGAAGATGGTCTCTCTCAAACAACCCTGCAACCAAATACAAGAAATCTCTTGTGTCCCCAACACACCCAATACAATGGAAAATTGTATAGGTGCACTAGTTCGGCGAAGATATGGTGATAAAAGTGTAATATTGATGGTAGAAATATATTTTTATAATCTGAATAAATAACAATAGAAAGGTAGAAAATAGTAAACAGGCACAAAAACGGTATTGCAATGCTTGAAAATGAGGCCTAGGGTCCGTACTTTCACTAGTGCAACCTCTCAACAATGCTAATATATTTGGATCATACAACCGTCCCTCAACGTGCAACGAAGAATCACTCCAAAGTTCCTATCTAGCGGAGAACATAAGACAGAATTGTTTGTAGGATACGAAACCACCTCAAAGCTATTCTTTTCGATCAATCTATCCTAGAGTTCATACTAAAATAACACCAAATCTATTCTTTCTGATTGATCTAACCAAGAGTTCGTACTAAAATAACACCAAAGCAAATTCAGATTCATAATATTCAATCCAACACAAAGAGCTTCAAAGAGTGCCCCAAGATTTCTACCGAAGAAACAAAGACAAGAACGTGCATCAACCCATACGCATAGATTACCCCAATGTCACCTCGGGAATCCGCGAGTTGAGTGCCAAAACATATATCAAGTGAATCAATACGATACCCCATTGTCACCACGAGTATTCAATTGCAAGACATATATCAAGTGTTCTCAAATCCATAAACGTATTCAATCCGATAACAATGAAATCTCAAAGGGAAAAACTCAATTCAACACAACAAGATAGAGAGGGGAACACACCATATAATCCGACTATATTAACAAAGCCCGTGATACATCAAGATCGTGACATCTCAAGAACACAAGAGAGAGAGAGATTAAACACATAGCTACTGGTACAAATCCTTAGCCCCGAGGGTGGACTACTCCCTCCTCATCGTGGTGGCCGCCGGGATGATGAAGATGGCGACCGGAGATGATTCCCCCCTCCGGCAGGGTGCCGGAACGTGGTCTAGATTGGTTTTCGGTGGCTATAAAGCCTTGCGGCGGAGGAACTTCTGATCTAGGTTAACCCCGAGGGTTTTCGGAATATTTGTGAATTTATAGGGTAAAGAGGGGGTGCAGGAGGCCACCGAGGTGGGCACAACCCACCTGGGCGCGCTTGGGCTCCCAGGTGCACCCTGGTGGGTTGCGCCCCCCTCGAGGCACCCCTGAGGTGCTGCTTTGGCCCATCTTGGGTGTTCTGGTTTGTAAAAAATCTCCAAAAAGTTTTACAGTGTTTGGACTCCGTTTGATATTGATTTCCCGTGATGTAAAAAACAAGCAAAAAACAACTGGCACTGGGTCAATAGGTTAGTCTCAAAAAATGATATAAAGTTGCTATAAAATGATAATATAGCAGCATGAATACTTCATAAATTATAGATACGTTGGAGACGTATCACGCACACGTGAAGGATTCCCGTTGTAGGGTGTTGCAACACATTCATGATTCACTTATAGTGGGTTGCTAGAATGACAGAATGTTAAACCCAAGTAAGGGGGTTGTTGCGTATGGGATAAAGGGGACTTGGCGCTTTAATGCTATGGTTTGGTTTTACCTTAATGATCTTTAGTAGTTGCGGATGCTTGCTAGAGTTCCAATCATAAGTGCATATGATCCAAGGAGAGAAAGTATGTTAGCTTATGCCTCTCCCTCATATAAAATTGCAATGACGACTACCGATCTTGTTAACAATTGCCTAGGACAATTCCGCACACCAATCCATCATTATTCCACACTCGGTATTTATAATATATAGTAATATATTCTAACTTTATGATAGCAACGCCTACTTTTATATTTCAGTTCTTCGATATCATACAAAGTTATCTTCTTCATACCCACAATGTAGTTTTTATTTCTCGTTTCTTGTTGGAAGCAAACATTCGGTGTATGTAGAGTCGTATCAGTGGCAGATAGTACTTGAGAGAATATTGATCTTACCTTTAGCTCCTTGTGGGTTCGACACTCCATACTTATCACTTCCACCTTTGGAAAGTGCTACGATGATTCCTTGCACTTGAGGATTATCAACCAACTAAATCGCTGGCAACCACATCAGCTACAAAGTTTGGTACATCTGACAGCCACATACAGACATCTGATCCAACCAAACTTGTGCCAAATGACATCAATTTATGAGCAATTACATTACATGACTTGGGGCACCACTTGATGGAAACTGACTGAAAGTAATACACCAATTTAAATTTTCCTTCATGAAACATGCCACCGTAGACTAAATTGTCATAATCATCGCTAGTGACAGCTTGTTTCAACACCAGTGCGCCTGTTTCAAAAATAACATTCCGACATCCCAGCTCGCTTGCCCTCTCTACAACATGTAACAGGGCTATTGTTTCTGCTTGAATTGCCTCAGTTAGCCCGCACAATCTCCCTGCCCCTGCTGCTTCTACCCTCCTTTAGATCTTCTGATGATGAAACTCCATCCTCCCGTCCTTATCTCCTTTCTGAAAGCTCCATATATATTGATTTTTAGATAGTTTTCCTCCGGAGGATTCTAGCAACTATCCTTGAGCATTGTTGGTTTGATGCATTTCCTCTTACAGAGCTCACTCTATTCTCTGTCATGAATTTCCAGAGAGTCTATGATTGCATTTGTGCTTCTTATTACCTCCACTTTATTAGCTTTGTTTCTCTCATGCCACTTGTCGGTGTCAAAACCGGCGGATCTCAGGTAGGGGGTCCCGAACTGTGTGTTTAGGCCGGATGGTAACAGGAGGCAAGGGACACGAAGTTTTACCCAGGTTCGGGCCCTCTTGATGGAGGTAAAACCCTACGTCCTGCTTGATTAATATTGAAGATATGGGTGTTACAAGAGTAGATCTACCACGAGATCAGAGAGGCTAAACCCTAGAAGCTAGCCTACGGTATGATTGTATATTGTGATTGTTGTCCTACGGATTAAAACCCTCCGGTTTATATAGACACCGGAGAGGGTTAGGGTTACACAAGGTCGGTTACAAAGGAGGAGATATCCATATACGTATTGCCTAGCTTGCCTTCCACGCCAAGTAGAGTCCCATCCGGACACGAGACGAAGTCTTCAATCTTGTATCTTCATAGTCTAACAGTCCGGCCAATGGAGATAGTCCGGCTGTCCGGAGACCCCCTAATCCAGGACTCCCTCAGTAGCCCCCGAACCAGGCTTCAATGACGACGAGTCCAGCGCGCAGTATTATCCTCGGCATTGCATGGCGGGTTCCTCTTCAAATTCTGTGTACCTGTTGAAATAATGTCCGGTTCCTTGTGATGGTTTGTACTTCTTGGCTTCTACGCCCAATAATGGCTACTTTCCACGTGTCGAGCGAATGTGAAGAGCCAGGGTGTTTTCACATTTACCCCCTAGCTATGTAAATGAGCCGTCTATTTAAAAAGACGAGGATTTAGATCCAAATCACATCATCCTCCCTTGCCGAGTCTTCATCAGAGCGTACCCGACAGAGATCCATTCCACCATGGCCGGTCGACGCAGCTCCTCCTCTCGCTGAAGGAAATATGCCCTAGAGGCAATAATAATGTTATTATTTTATTTCCTTATATCATGATAAATGTTTATTATTCATGCTAGAATTGTATTATCCGGAAACATACTACTTGTGTGAATACATAGACAAACTAAACGTCACTAGTATGCCTCTACTTGACTAGCTCATTAATCAAAGATGGTTATGTTTCCTAACCATAGACATGTGTTGTCATCTGATCAACGGGATCACATTATTAGAAGAATGATGTGATTGACATGACCCATTACATTAGCTTAGCACCAGATCGTTTAGTATGTTGCTATTGCTTTCTTCATGACTTATACATGTTCCTATGACTATGAGATTATGCAACTCCTGTTTGCCGGAGGAACACTTTGTGTGCTACCAAACATCACAACATAACTGGGTGATTATAAAGGAGCTCTACAGGTGTCTCCAAAGGTAAATGTTGGGTTGGCGTATTTCGAGATTAGGATTTGTCACTCCGATTGTCGGAGAGGTATCTCTGGGCCCTCTCGGTAATGCACATCACATAAGCCTTGCAAGCATTGCAACTAATGAGTTGGTTGCGAGATGATGTATTACGAAACAAGTAAAGAGACTTGCCGGTAACGAGATTGAACTAGGTATTGAGATACCGACGATCGAATCTCAAGCAAGTAACATACCGATGACAAAGGGAACAACGTATGTTGTTATGCGGTCTGACCGATAAAGATCTTCGTAGAATATGTGGGAGCCAATATGAGCATCCAGGTTCCGCTATTGGTTATTGACCAGAGACATGTCTCGGTCATGTCTACATTGTTCTCAAACCCATAGGGTCCGCACGCTTAAGGTTTCAATGACAGTTATATTATGAGTTTATGAGTTTTGATGTAACGAAGTTAGTTCGAAATCCCGGATGTGATCATGGACATAACGAGGAGTCTCGAAATGGTTGAGACATAAAGATTGATATATTGGACGGCTATATTCGGACACCGGAAGTGTTCCGGGTGATTTCGGAGAAAACCGGAGAGCCGGAGGGTTACCGGAACCCTACCGGGAGTAGTAATGGGCCATATGGGCCTTAGTGGAGAGAGAGAGAAGGGCGCCAGGGTGGGCCGCACGCCTCCTCCCCCCTTGGTCCGAATTGGACTAGGAGAGGGGGGGGGCGGCGCCCCCTTTCCTTCTCCCTCCCTACTTCTTTCCCCCTCCTAGTAGGAGTCCTACTCCTACTAGGAGGAGGACTCCTCCTGGCGCGCCTATAGGGGCCGGCCGGCCTCCTCCCCTTGCTCCTTTATATACGGGGGCAGGGTGCACCCCTAGACACACAAGTTGATCCACGTGATTGTTTTCTTAGCCGTGTGCGGTGCCCCCTTCCACCATAATCCTCGATAATATTGTAGCGGTGCTTAGGCAAAGCCCTGCGACGGTAGAACATCAAGATCGTCACCATGCCGTCGTGCTAACGGAACTCTTCCCTGACGCTTTGCTGGATCGGAGTCCGGGGATTGTCATCGAGCTGAACGTGTGCTAAAACTCGGAGGTGCCGTAGTTTCGGTGCTTGATCGGTCGGGCCGTGAAGACGTACGACTACATCAACCGCGTTGTGCTAACGCTTCCGCTGTCGGTCTACAAGGGTACGCAGATCACACTCTCCCCTCGTTGCTATGCATCACCATGATCTTGCATGTGCGTAGGAATTTTTTTGAAATTACTACATTCCCCAACAGTGGCATCGGAGCCTAGGTTTTATGTGTTGATGTTATATGCACGAATAGAACACAAGTGAGTTGTGGGCGATATAAGTCATACTGCTTACCAGCATGTCATACTTTGGTTCGGCGATATTGTTGGACGAAGCGGCCCGGACCGACATTACGTGTACGCTTACGCGAGACCGGTTTTCCCGACGTGCTTTGCACAAAGGTGGCTAGCGGGTGTCAGTTTCTCCAACTTTAGTTGAACCGAGTGTGGCTACGCCCGGTCCTTGCGAAGGTTAAAACAGCACCAACTTGACAAACTATCGTTGTGGTTTTGATGTGTAGGTAAGATTGGTTCTTGCTTAAGCCCATAGCAGCCACGTAAAACTTGCAACAACAAAGTAGAGGACGTCTAACTTGTTTTTGCAGGGCATGTTGTGATGTGATATGGTCAAGACATGATGCTAAATTTTATTGTATGAGATGATCATGTTTTGTAACTGAGTTATCGGCAACTGGCAGGAGCCATATGGTTGTCGCTTTATTGTATGCAATGCAACTGCCTGTAATGCTTTACTTTATCACTAAACGGTAGCGATAGTCATGGAAGCATAAGATTGGCGAGACGACAACAATGCTATGATGATGATCAAGGTGTCGCGCCGGTGACGATGGTGATCATGACGGTACTTCAGAGATGGAGATCACAAGTACAAGAAGATGATGGCCATATCATATCACTTATATTGATTGCATGTGATGTTTATCTTTTATGCATCTTGTCTTGCTTTGATTGACGGTAGCATTATAAGATGATCTCTCACTAATTATCAAGAAGTGTTCTCCCTGAGTATGCACCGTTGCGAAAGTTCTTCGTGCTGAGACACCACGTGATGATCGGGTGTGATAGGCTCTACGTTCAAATACAACGGGTGCAAAACAGTTGCACACGCGGAATACTCAGGTTATACTTGACGAGCCAAGCATATACAAATATGGCCTCGGAACACGGAGACCGAAAGGTCGAGCGTGAATCATATAGTAGATATGATCAACATAATGATGTTCACCAATGAAACTACTCCATCTCACATGATGATCAGACATGGTTTAGTTGATTTGGATCACGTAATCACTTAGAGGATTAGAGGGATGTCTATCTAAGTGGGAGTTCTTTTGTAATATGATTAATTGAACCTAAATTTATCATGAACTTAGTACCTGATAGTATCTTGCTTGTTTATGTTTGATTGTAGATAGATGGCCCGTGCTGTTGTTCCGTTGAATTTTAATGCGTTCCTTGAGAAAGCAAAGTTGAAAGATGATGGTAGCAATTACACGGACTGGGTCCGTAACTTGAGGATTATCCTCATTGCTGCACAGAAGAATTACGTCCTGGAAGCACCGCTGGGTGCCAGGCCTGCTGCTGGAGCAACACCAGATGTTATGAACGTCTGGCAGAGCAAAGCTGATGACTACTCGATAGTTCAGTGTGCCATGCTTTACGGCTTAGAATCGGGACTTCAACGACGTTTTAAACGTCATGGAGCATATGAGATGTTCGAGGAGTTGAAGTTAATATTTCAAGCAAATGCCCGGATTGAGAGATATGAAGTCTCCAATAAGTTCTATAGCTGCAAGATGGAGGAGAACAGTTCTGTCAGTGAGCATATACTCAAAATGTCTGGGTATAATAATCACTTGATTCAATTGGGAGTTAATCTTCCAGATGATTGCGTCATTGACAGAATTCTCCAATCACTGCCACCAAGCTACAAGAGCTTCATGATGAACTATAATATGCAAGGGATGAATAAGACTATTCCTGAGCTCTTCGCAATGCTGAAAGCTGCGGAGGTAGAAATCAAGACGGAGCATCAAGTGTTGATGGTCAACAAGACCACTAGTTTCAAGAAAAAGGGCAAAGGAAAGAAGAAGGGGAACTTCAAAAAGAACAGCAAGCAAGTTGCTACTCAAGAGAAGAAACCCAAACCTGGACCTAAGCCTGAAATTGAGTGCTTCTACTGCAAGCAGACTGGTCACTGGAAGCGGAACTGCCCCAAGTATTTGGTGGATAAGAAGGATGGCAAGGTGAACAAAGGTATATGTGATATACATGTTATTGATGTGTACCTTACTACTGCTCGCAGTAGCACCTGGGTATTTGATACTGGTTCTGTTGCTAATATTTGCAACTCGAAAAAGGGACTACGGATTAAGTGAAGATTGGCTAAGGACGAGGTGACGATGCGCGTGGGAAATGGTTCCAAAGTCGATGTGATCGCGGTCGGCACGCTACCTCTACATCTACCTTCGGGATTAGTATTAGACCTAAATAATTGTTATTTGGTGCCAGCGTTAAGCATGAACATTATATCTGGATCTTGTTTGATGCGAAACGGTTATTCATTTAAATCAAAGAATAATGGTTGTTCTATTTATATGAGTAATATCTTTTAAGGTCATGCACCCTTAAAGAGTGGTCTATTCTTATTGAATCTCGATAGTAGTGACACACATATTCATAATGTTGAAGCCAAAAGATGCAGAGTTGATAATGATAGTGCAACTTATTTGTGGCACTGCCGTTTGGGTCATATCGGTGTAAAGCGCATGAAGAAACTCCATACTGATGGGCTTTTGGAACCACTTGATTATGAATCACTTGGTACTTGCGAACCGTGCCTTATGGGTAAGATGAAAAAAACACCGTCCTCCGGCACTATGGAGAGAGCAACAGATTTGTTGGAAATCATACATACAGATGTATGTGGTCCGATGAATGTTGAGGCTCGTGGCGGATATCGTTATTTTCTCACCTTCACAGATGACTTAAGCAGATATGGGTATATCTACTTAATGAAACATAAGTCTGAAACATTTGAAAAGTTCAAAGAATTTCAAAGTGAAGTTGAAAATCATCGTAACAAGAAAATAAAATTCCTACGATCTGATCGTGGAGGAGAATATTTGAGTTACGAGTTTGGTGTACATTTGAAACAATGCGGAATAGTTTCGCAACTCACGCCACCCGGAACACCACAGCGTAATGGTGTGTCCGAACGTCGTAATCGTACTTTACTAGATATGGTGCGATCTATGATGTCTCTTACTGATTTACCGGTATCATTTTGGGGTTATGCTCTAGAGACGGCCTCATTCACGTTAAATAGGGCACCATCAAAATCCGTTGAGACGATGCCTTATGAACTGTGGTTTGGCAAGAAACCAAAGTTGTTGTTTCTGAAAGTTTGGGGTTGTGATGCTTATGTGAAAAAGCTTCAACCTGATAAGCTCGAACCCAAATCGGAGAAATGTGTCTTCATAGGATATCCAAAGGAAACTATTGGATACACCTTCTATCACAGATCCAAAGGAAAAACCTTTGTTGCTAAATTCGGAAACTTTCTAGAGAAGGAGTTTCTCTCGAAAGAAGTGAGTGGGAGGAAAGTAGAACTTGATGAGGTAACTGTACCTGCTCCCGTATTGGAAAGTAGTACATCACAAAAACCAGTTTCTGTGACACCTACACCAATTAGTGAGGAAGCTAATGATGATGATCATGAAGCTTCAGACCAAGATACTACTGAACCTCGTAGATCAACCAGAGTAAGATCCGCACCAGAATGGTACGGTAATCCTGTTTTGGAAGTCATGCTACTAGATCATGATGAACCTACAAACTATGGAGAAGCGATGATGAGCCCAGATTCCGCAAAATGTCTTGAAGCCATGAAATCTGAGATGGGATCCATGTATGAAAACAAAGTATGGACTTTGGTTGACTTGCCCAATGATCGGCAAGCAATTGAGAATAAATGGATCTTTAAGAAGAAGATTGACGCTGACGGTAATGTTACTGTCTACAAAGCTCGACTTGTCGCAAAAGGTTTTCAACAAGTTCAAGGGATTGACTACGATGAGACCTTCTCACCCGTAGCGATGCTTAAGTCTGTCCAAATCATGTTAGCAATTGCCGCATTTTATGATTATGAAATTCGGCAGATGGATGTCAAAACTGCATTCCTGAATGGATTTCTGCAAGAAGACTTGTATATGATGCAACCGGAAGGTTTTGTCGATCCAAAGGGAGCTAACAAAGTGTGCAAGCTCCAGCGATCCATTTATGGACTGGTGCAAGCCTCTCGGAGTTGTAATAGACGCTTTGATAGTGTGATCAAAGCATTTGGTTTTGTACAGACTTTTGGAGAAGCCTGTATTTATAAGTGAGTGGGAGCTCTGTAGCATTTCTGATATTATATGTAGATGACATATTGCTAATCGGAAATGATATAGAATTTCTGGATAGCATAAAGGGATACTTGAATAAGAGTTTTTCAATGAAATACCTCGGTGAAGCTGCTTACATATTGGGCATTAAGATCTATAGAGATAGATCAAGACGCTTAATTGAACTTTCACAAAGCACATACCTTGACAAAGTTTTGAAGAAGTTCAAAATGGATCAAGCAAAGAAAGGATTCTTGCTTGTGCTACAAGGTGTGAAATTGAGTAAGACTCAATCCCCGACCAATGCAGAAGATAGAGAGAAAATGAAAGATGTTCCCTATGCTTCAGCCATAGGCTCTATCATGTATGCAATGCTGTGTACCAGACCTGATGTGTGTCTTGCTATAAGTCTAGCAGGGAGGTACCAAAGTAATCCAGGAGTAGATCACTGGACAGCGGTCAAGAACATCCTGAAATACCTGAAAAGGACTAAGGATATGTTTCTCATATATGGAGGTGACAAAGAGCTCATCGTAAATGGTTACATTGATGCAAGCTTTGACACTGATCCGGACAATTCTAAATCGCAAACCGGATACGTGTTTACATTAAACGGTGGAGCTGTCAGTTGGTGCAGTTCTAAACAAAGCGTTGTGGCGGGATCTACATGTGAAGCAGAGTACATAGCTGCTTCAGAAGCAGCAAACGAAGGAGTCTGGATGAAGGAGTTCATATCCGATCTAGGTTTCATACCTAGTGCATCGGGTCCAATGAAAAGCTTTTGTGACAATACTGGTGCAATTGCCTTGGCAAAGGAATCCAGATTTCACAAGAGAACCAAGCACATCAAGAGACGCTTCAATTCCATCCGGGATCTAGTCCAGGTGGGGGACATAGAGATTTGCAAGATACATACGGATCTGAATGTAGCAGACCCGTTGACTAAGCCTCTTCCACGAGCAAAACATGATCAGCACCAAAGCTCCATGGGTGTTAGAATCATTACAGTGTAATCTAGATTATTGACTCTAGTGCAAGTGGGATACTGAAGGAAATATGCCCTAGAGGCAATAATAATGTTATTATTTTATTTCCTTATATCATGATAAATGTTTATTATTCATGCTAGAATTGTATTATCCGGAAACATAATACTTGTGAATAAATAGACAAACTAAACGTCACTAGTATGCCTCTACTTGACTAGCTCGTTAATCAAAGATGGTTATGTTTCCTAACCATAGACATGTGTTGTCATCTGATCAACGGGATCACATTATTAGAAGAATGATGTGATTGACATGACCCATTCCATTAGCTTAGTACCCGATCGTTCAGTATGTTGCTATTGCTTTCTTCATGACTTATACATGTTCCTATGACTATGAGATTATGCAACTCCCGTTTGCCGGAGGAACACTTTGTGTGCTACCAAACGTCACAAGGTAACTGGGTGATTATAAAGGAGCTCTACATGTGTCTCCAAAGGTAAATGTTGGGTTGGCGTATTTCGAGATTAGGATTTGTCACTCCGATTGTCGGAGAGGTATCTCTGGGCCCTCTCGGTAATGCACATCACATAAGCCTTGCAAGCATTGCAACTAATGAGTTGGTTGCGAGATGATGTATTACGAAACGAGTAAAGAGACTTGCCGGTAACGAGATTGAACTAGGTATTGAGATACCGACGATCGAATCTCGGGCAAGTAACATACCGATGACAAAGGGAACAACGTATGTTGTTATGCGGTCTGACCGATAAAGATCTTCATAGAATATGTGGGAGCCAATATGAGCATCCAGGTTCCGCTATTGGTTATTGACCGGAGACATGTCTCGGTCATGTCTACATTGTTCTCGAACCCGTAGGGTCCGCACGCTTAAGGTTTCAATGATACTTATATTATGAGTTTATGAGTTTTGATGTACTGAAGTTAGTTCGGAGTCCCGGATGTGATCACGGACATAACGAGGAGTCTCGAAAAGGTTGAGACATAAATATTGATATATTGGACGGCTATATTCGGACACCGAAAGTGTTCCGGGTGATTTCGGAGAAATCCGGAGAGCCGGAGGGTTACCAGAACCCTACCGGGAGTAGTAATGGGCCATATGGGCCTTAGTGGAGAGAGAGAAGGGCGCCAGGGTGGGCCGCTCGCCTCCTCCCTCTTGGTCCGAATTGGACTAGGAGAGGGGGGGGGGGCGGCGCCCCCCTTTCCTTCTCCCTCCCTACTTCTTTCCCCCTCCTAGTAGGAGTCCTACTCCTACTAGGAGGAGGACTTCTCCTGGCGCGCCTATAGGGGCCAGCCGGCCTCCTCCCCTTGCTCCTTTATATACGGGGGCAGGGGGCACCCCTAGACACACAAGTTGATCCACGTGATCATTTTCTTAGCCGTGTGCGGTGCCCCCTTCCACCATAATCCTCGATAATATTGTAGCGGTGCTTAGGCGAAGCCCTGCAACGGTAGAACATCAAGATCGTCACCACGCCGTCGTGCTGACGGAACTCTTCCCCGACACTTTGCTGGATCGGAGTCCGGGGATCGTCATCGAGCTGAACGTGTGCTAAAACTCGGAGGTGCCGTAGTTTCGGTGCTTGATCGGTCGGGCCGTGAAGACATACGACTACATCAGCCGTGTTGTGCTAACGCTTCCGTTGTCGGTCTACAAGGGTACGTAGATCACACTCTCCCCTCGTTGCTATGCATCACCATGATCTTGCGTGTGTGTAGGAATTTTTTTGAAATTACTACGTTCCCCAACACTCGCACCCCTAGTTCCAAGCCTGGATATTGGGAGAGATGTTCCATCCCGCACATCAAATTGGTGATGCTTCAGTCCAAGGGATTTCTTCCCCCAGCGTACCTGGTCCCGGTTCGAGCCGGGCTTGCCACTTATAATGGCGGAGAGCAAGCGGAGAGCCGTCCCAATCCCTCCAAGGGAGAGCGGGTATGCCTTGTCCCTTATCTGGTAAGAGGGCTCGGATTCCCAATCCATCCGTTTCTCCGAGGGCTTCTGGAGTTCTATGGCCTCCAGCTGCACAACCTCACGCCTGCCTCTCTGCTGCATATCGCGGGATTCGTAGCCCTTTGCGAGTTATTTTTGGGTTGTGAGGCTCATTTCGCTCTGTGGAAGAAGCTGTTCTGCCTGGTGCCTCATTCTAAGAAGGGATCAATATATCAAGTGGGCGGAGCCGAAGTGTGGCGTATCGTCGGGATCGGATACCTATCCGGGACCCCAAAGAAGACGTCCGAAGACTGGCCTTCAAAATGGTTTTATATAGAAGATGTCCCCCTTCCGGACCCTATTCGGATAGGCCTTCCTGAGTTCGGCAACGCCCCTTTGAAGAAGCGCCAGAGCTGGCGTCCACGGAGCCCCCTGGAGGAAGACGACCGGGACATTCTTTATCTGATGAGCCGGATAAGCTCTTTAGCTCGATCCGGATTGACCATGATCGAGGTCATGGCTATATGCATTATGCGGGGGTGCAGCCGCTCCAGTATAGAGGCCACCCCATGTGGGATTTCAACGGGGAGGATGACGCCACCCTCCATGGCCGCAAAGGGCCGGGATCGGCTGCTGATCTAATAAAGATCTTGTCCACTGTGTACAAGGGAGAAGAGGAGGAATTCCTCCGTGTCAACCCACAGGGCGGATTCTCCATGTACAATCCTCCGAGCTGGGTAAGCGGAGATTTTTCTCGCCCATCCGTTTCGTATTCTCGTAGTTTAAGTATTCATTCTAGCGATTTCATCGCAGGAGCTGCGCCAGGCAGTAAAGGAGATAAACAGCCCTCCCCCACAGCCCGAGGACCCTGGACGGTCCCTTGACCCGGCCTCCCAGGAGGATCCGGACATATACGTGGAGCTGATCGACGGGGTATTTTACCAAGGGAGTAATGACAATACCTTGGTGGCCATTACAGCCGATTACCCTGGGCTAGTTCCAGCCTCACAGGTGACTGAGACCGAAATCCCAGCACTTAAAAAGGAATCCGTCCTTGTGCTCTTTTTATTGCCGTATAACAGCCGTGTTTTGCAGGGGAGGTCCTTGGGGCAGAAGGCCGAGCCCGTGGCAACTAGCCAACAAGGAGCCGCTAGGCCAGGCAGGCTGAAAAGATCCGCAGTCCGGATTGAGGCACCGGCGCAGCGGTATGGCGCGCCGTCTTTATCACAAGACATTATTTACAGAGGCATACTAACGCCCATGCCTTCTTTCCAGAAAAAAAGAGCGCTCGCCGGACTATCTGGAGAGGCTACCAATCACGCCTCCACAAGCCAGGTTCCAAGGCCAGACTCAGAGGTGGGAACGAGTACAAGGCGTGCGCCGGGTGCTCCTCCGACAAAGGATACAGATAGACTGTCCGCCACCCATTCCGAGGTGGAAAGTGCCATGAACCACAGGCGTCGCCAGACTGTTCTTCCTGACGCTTGTTTCTCCCCAGAGGCATTTGATGCCTTCAACTCGGGAGACGCGCACCTCCGTGCCGCTCAAAATGGTCTAGCCAGAGCCACGGAGCAGTATGTAAAAGACATACGGGTGAGAAAAATTGATGATTATATATATCAGTAGCCCCTGAGACTTGAAACAGCTAGGATAACTGATTTAAGGATCATTTGTTATGTAGGTTCTTACAGAAAAGAATACTCAACTGTCCCAGGAGCTGGAAGAGTGCAAAGCCCAACTCCAGGCCGCAATGGCCGTAGCAGGGGAGCCCAAAGAGACCCCCTCTGGTATCATATCCATCAAATGATAAGTATCATATTAGAGTGCGGCTTTATATGCAGATCTGATGATAAAATTGCAGATGACGCTGGAGTGAATCCGGATAAGCAACAGCTCATACGCCAGCTGAAGGCCGGTGAGAGCGTGCTTACAAGGGTGAGGCAGGAGAAGAATGATCTCCAAGATGCCAACACCAAGCTGGGCGTGGAACTAAAAGATGTTCATGCCCAACTGTCGGACTCTGTTAAGGAGAATCGGCGGCTTCGATGCGGCATATTTAGTAAGTGCTTGAACAACTTTGAAAAAGAGTTCGGCGAGGAAGCTGACTGACAGAGTTATGTCTGTAGGTATGCTAACAGGTCGTCCTGCCGAGGAGATGCCTAGTTCAACGGGTGATCTTCTTCCCGAGCTTGCATAGTTGCACGAACGAGTTCGGCAGGTGATGCAAGGTGTTGCCTAGGCCTTGTGGCCGTCCGTCTCCATACCCGAAGGCCTTGGAGAGCTTGCAAAAAATCTGAAGGGAGCACGGCGGCATTTCCGATTATGGAAGATATCGGCCTGCCGTTAGGGCGCCAGGGAAGCTTGGGCAATGGTGAAGACACGGTACACGAAGGCTGACCCGAACCACATGGCCGAAGTTGGAGCTGTGGGGCCTGATGGCGAGGAGATCCCTATGAATTTAGTGTACGGCCAAGTAGAATTGGCCGCAAAGTATTCCCAACAGGACTGTAGACTAGACAGCCTATTGGAGGGCATTGAAGAGGAATTCAACCAGTCAAATTGACTATGTAATTTTAAAGTGACATATATGATGTCTTCTAGCCGGATTGTAGATCGTTTGTCATGGCGGACCTTTTCGCTTCAACCTCGGGACCCGACAGTCCGGAGTGTATCCGAATACCCTCTCGGTTATATAAGTATAACCGGGGCATGCGTGGAGACCAGATGTAGGGGTCATTAGTGCTTTATCAGACAAGTGCCCAACTAGTTATGTTATATTACATGGGTAGTAAGAAACATCTTCCAGAGAGAATAGTTCCGTTAAGGGTTCCTTTCCCTGGGTAGGCATGCCCTAAAGTGCATGTCCGGACTGCGACAAGAAGCACAGTGAAAACGTCTGGGGGCAGATATGGATAATAAATAAAAGTCATCTTTTGTTCACCGACCGAATATTCTCTTAAGAACGCTAGCTTTCGGCTTCACCCAGTCTGAGGTACACGTCCGGCTGACCCGGCGGTAACAATCGCAGAGGTGCTCCCCTTATGCCCTAGCCGAATTAACGGGAACGTAGGGCATAAATACAAGAGCCAGGCAACCCAGCTTGGCCAAAACTTAAGTCATATCGATGCATATAATGGTGAAAAAAGGTACATGCAGAAGTATAACACATGTGTTGAGCGTTGGGCCCAGGTAAATAATTTAAGCTTCTGTGAGAGAAGCCCCCAGGTATGAAGAGTGCGGCTAGCACATCTATGATGTATGAGTGAGGCACAAGGTGATCCTTGAAGGCCTAGGGAAATAAAAAGAAAGAAAGGGAAACAAGATAGATGATGCATATGCAGAAAATGGACGAAGTTAGGGGACTAACGTAAAGTCTGAAGCTAGGCATAGAATCTTCGGAGCCTGGCTGCGTTCCATGGGTTCGGCTCGAGTCGACTGGTCGATGCATCCCGCAGTCGGTTCGCTCCACCAGTCAGAACTTGGTCGATAATGAAGGCCGCACTGTCCGCCGCAGGGGAGCCCAAAGAGACCCCCGCTGGTAACATATCCGTCAAATGATAAGTATCATATTAGAGTGCGGCTTTATATGCAGATCTGACGAAAAATTGCAGATGACGCTGGAGTGAATCCGAATAAGCAACAGCTCAAACGCCAGTTGAAGGCTGGTGAGAGCGTGCTTACAAGGGTGAGGCAGGAGAAGAATGATCTCCAAGATGCCAACACCAAGCTGGGCGTGGAACTGAAAGATGTTCGTGCCCAACTGTCGGACTCTGTTAAGGAGAATCGACGGCTTTGGCGCGGCATATTTAGTAAGTGCTTGAACGAACTTAAAAAGAGTTCGGCGGGGAAGCTGGCTGACAGAGTTATGTCTGTAGGTATGTTAACAGGTCATCGTGTCGAGGAGATGCCTAGTTCGACGGGTGATCTTCTTCCCGAGCTCGCACAGTTGCACGAACAAGTTCGGCAGGTGATGCAAGGTGTTGCCCAGGCCTTGTGGCCGTCCGTCTCCCTACCCGAAGGCCTTGGAGAGCTTGCAGAAAAGCTGAAGGGAGCACGACGGCGCTATGGAAGATATCGGCCTGCCGTCAGGGCGCCAGGGAAGCTTGGGCGATGGTGAAGACACGGTACACGAAGGCTGACCCGAACCACATGGCCGAAGTCAGACCTGTGGGGCCTGATGGCAAGGAGATCCCTGTAAATTTAGTGTACGGCCAAGTAGAATTGGCCGCAAAGTATTCCCAAAAGGACTGTAGACTAGACAACCTATTGGATGTCATTGAAGAGGAATTCAACCAGTCAAATTGACTATGTAATTGTAAAGTGACATATATGATGCCTTCTAGCCAGATTGTAGATCATTTGTCGTGGCGGACCTTTTCGCTTCAACCTCGGGACCCGACAGTCCGGAGTGTATCCGAATACCCTCTCGGTTATATAAGAACCGGGGCATGCGTGGAGACTAGGCGTAGGGGTCATTAGTGCTTTATCAGACAAGTGCCCAACTAGTTATGTTATATTACATGGATAGTAAAAACATCTTCCAGAGAGAATAGTTCCGTTAAGGGTTCCTTTCCCTGGGTAGGCATGCCCTAAAGTGCATGTCCGGACTGCGACAAGAAGCGCAATAAAAACGTCTGGGGGCAGATATGGTTAATAAATAAAAGTCATCTTTTGTTCACCGACCGAATATTCTCTTAAGAACGCTAGCTTTCGGCTTCACTCAGTCTAACGTACACGTCCGGCTGACCCGGCGGTAACAATCGCAGAGGTGCTCCCCTTATGCCCTAGCCGAATTAACGGGAACGTAGGGCATAAATACAAGAGCCAGGCAACCCAGCTTGGCCAAAACTTAAGTCATATCGATGCATATAATGGTGAAAAAAGGTACATGCGGAAGTATAACGCATGTGTTGGGCGTGATGCCTAGGTAAATAATTTAAGCTTCTGTGAAAGAAGCCCATAGGTGTAGATAGTGCGGCTAGCACCTATGTAGTGTACAAGTGAGGCACAAGGTGACCCTTGAAGGCCTAGAGGAATAAAAGAAAGAAAGGGAAACAAGACAGATGATGCATATGCAGAAAATGGACAAAGGAAGGGACTAACATAAAGTCTAGTGCTAGGCGTAGAATCTTCGGAGCCTGGCTGCGTTCCATGGGTTCGGCTCGAGTCGACTAGTCGATGCACCCCGCAGTCGGTACGCTCCGCCGGTCAGAACTTGGTCGAAGGGACCTTCCCATTTGGGCTCTAGATTGTTCTTTTTCTTATCCGGCAGCCGGAGAACTAGTTCGCCAATGTTATAAGCTTTGGCTCGTACTTCTCTACTTTGGTATCTGCGGGCCTGTTGCTGGTAAAATGTGGAACAGGCTTTGGCTACGTCGCGCTCTTCCTCCAAGGTGTCCACACTGTCCTGCCGATCGAGCTTGGCTTCTCTTTCTTCGTACATGCGCACTCGAGGTGAGTCATGAATTATGTCACAGGGCAGGACTGCCTCTGTGTCGTACACCATAAAAAATGGTGTGTATCCGGTACTACGATTCGGCGTGGTCCGCAGCCCCCAGAGTACGGAGTCAAGCTCCTCTACCCAGTGCGTGTCAGACTCTATTAAGGAGCGCACTAGTCTGGGTTTAATGCCGCTCATTATAAGACCATTTGCTCGTTCGACTTGACCGTTGGTTTGTGGATGGTAGACTGAAGCATAATCGAGCTTGATGCCCATTTTGCTGCACGAGAGTTTTACCTTGTCGGTGTTGGAAATATGCCCTAGAGGCAATAATAAAAGTATTATTATATTTCATTGTTCATGATAATTGTCTTTTATTCATGCTATAACTGTATTATCCGGAAATCGTAATACACGTGTGAATACATAGACCTCAATATGTCCCTAGTGAGCCTCTAGTTGACTAGCTCGTTGTGATCAACAGATAGTCATGATTTCCTGGCTATGGACATTGGATGTCGTTGATAACGGGATCACATCATTAGGAGAATGATGTGATGGACAAGACCCAATCGTAAGCATAGCACAAAGGTCGTTTAGTTCGTTTGCTAGAGCTTTGCCAATGTCAAGTATCTCTTCCTTAGACCATGAGATCGTGTAACTCCCGGATACCGTAGGAGTGCCTTGGGTGTATCAAACGTCACAACGTAACTGGGTGACTATAAAGGTGCATTACAGGTATCTCCGAAAGTAGCTGTTGGGTTGACACGGATCGAGACTGGGATTTGTCACTCCGTATGACGGAGAGGTATCTCTGGGCCCACTCGGTAATGCATCATCATAATGAGCTCAAGGTGACCAAAGTGTTGGCCACGAGATCATGCATTACGGTACGAGTAAAGTGACTTGCCGGTAACGAGATTGAACAAGGTATTGGGATACCGACGATCGAGTCTCGGGCAAGTAACGTACCGATTGACAAAGGGAATTGTATACAGGGTTTGATCGAATCCTCGACATCGTGGTTCATCCGATGACAACATCGAGAAGCATGTGGGAGCCAACATGGGTATCCAGATCTCGCTGTTGGTTATTGACCGGAGAACGTCTCGGTCATGTCTACATGTCTCCCGAACCCGTAGGGTCTACACACTTAAGGTTCGATGACGCTAGGGTTATAAAGGAAGTTTGTATGTGGTTACCGAATGTTGTTCGGAGTCCCGGATGAGATCCCGGACGTCACGAGGAGTTCCGGAATGGTCCGGAGGTAAAGATTTATATATGGGAAGTCCTATTTTGGCCACCGGAAAATGTTTGGGATTTTTCGGTATTGTACCGGGAAGGTTCTAGAAGGTTCCGGAGTGGGGCCCACCTGCATGGGGGGACCCACATGAACGTGAGTAGTGGGGGAAAGGCCCCACACCCCTGGTCAAGGCGCACCAAGATCCCCCCTTAGAAGGAATAAGATCATATCCCGAAGGGATAAGATCAAGATCCCTAAAAAGGGGGGATAACAATCGGTGGGGAAGGAAATGATGGGATTTCTTTCCTCCCACCTTGGCCAACGCCCCAATGGACTTGGAGGGCAAGAAACCAGCCCCTCCACCCCTATATATAGTGGGGAGGCGCATGGGAGCTTAACACAAGCCAAGGCGCAGCCCCTCCCCTCCCCAACACCTCTCCTCCTCCGTATATGCTTGGCGAAGCCCTGTCGAAGTACTGCTGCACCAACTACACCACGCCGTCGTGCTGCCATTGGAGCAATCTTCCTCAACCTCTCCTTCCCCCTTGCTGGATCAAGAAGGAGGAGACGTCTCCCGTCCCGTACGTGTGTTGAACGCGGAGGTGCTGTCCGTTCAGCACTTGGACATCGGTGATCCGAATCACGTTCGAGTACGACTCCATCATCACCACCCCCTTGGCTAGCTTCCGCTCGTGATCTACAAGTGGTATGTAGATGCAAACTCTCTCCCTTGACTCGTTGCTTAGATGAACTCATAGATGGATCTTGGTGAAACCGTAGGAAAAATTTTAATTTTCTGCAACGTTCCCCAACAGTGGCATCATGAGATAGGTCTATGCGTAGTTCTCTTTGCACGAGTAGAACACAATTTTGTTGTGGGCGTGGATTTTGTCATCTTACTTGCCCCTACTAGTCTTTTCTTGCTTCGGCGGTATTGTGGGATGAAGCGGCCCGGACCAACCTTACACGTACGCTTACGTGAGACTGGTTCCACCGACTGACATGCACTAGTTGCATAAGGTGGCTGGCGGGTGTCTGTCTCTCCCACTTTAGTTGGAGCGGATTCGATGAAAAGGGCCCTTATGAAGGGTAAATAGAAGTTGACAAAATCACGTTGTGGTTATTCGTAGGTAAGAAAACGTTCTTGCTAGAACCCAATTGCAGCCACGTAAAAGATGCAACAACAATTAGAGGACGTCTAACTTGTTTTTGCAGCGATTGATCATGTGATGTGATATGGCCAGAAGTTGTGATGAATGATGAATTGTGATGTATGAGATCATGTTCTTTGTAATAGGATTCACGACTTGCATGTCGATGAGTATGACAACCGGCAGGAGCCATAGGAGTTGTCTTTATTTTTTGTATGACCTGCGTGTCATTGAAGAACGCCGTGTAACTCACTTTACTTTATTGCTAAACGCGTTAGCCATAGAAGTAGAAGTAGTCGTTGGCGTGAAAACTTCATGAAGACACGATGATGGAGATCATGATGATGGAGATCATGGTGTCAAGCCGGTGACAAGATGATCATGGAGCCCCGAAGATGAAGATCAATGGAGCTATATGATATTGGCCATATCATGTCACAACTATATAATTGCATGTGATGTTTATTATGTTTATGCATCTTGTTTACTTAGGATGACGGTAGTAAATAAGATGATCCCTTACAAAAATTTCAAGAAGTGTTCTCCCCTAACTGTGCACCGTTGCTACAGTTCGTCGCTTCTAAGCACCACGTGATGATCGGGTGTGATGGATTCTTACGTTCACATACAACGGGTGTAAGACAGTTTTACACAGCGAAAACACTTAGGGTTAACTTGACGAGCCTAGCATGTGCAGACATGGCCTCGGAACACGGAGACCGAAAGGTCGAACACGAGTCGTATGGAAGATACGATCAACATGAGAATGTTCACCGACGATGACTAGTCTGTCTCACGTGATGATCGGACACGGCCTAGTCGACTCGGATTGTGTAACACTTAGATGACTAAAGGGATGTCTAATCTGAGTGGGAGTTCATAATTTGATTAGAACTTAATTATCATGAACTTAGTCTAAAACCTTTGCAAATATGTCTTGTAGATCAAATGGCCAACGCTCATGTCAACATGAACTTCAACGCGTTCCTAGAGAAAACCAAGCTGAAAGATGATGGCAGCAACTATACGGACTGGGTCCGGAACCTGAGGATCATCCTCATAGCTGCCAGGAAACAATATGTCCTAGAAGGACCGCTAGGTGACGCTCCCGTCCCAGAGAACCAAGACATTATGAATGCTTGGCAAACTCGCGCTGATGATTACTCCCTCGTTCAGTGCGGCATGCTTTACAGCTTAGAACCGGGGCTCCAAAAGCGTTTTGAGCATCACGGAGCATATGAGATGTTCGAAGAGCTGAAACTAGTTTTCCAAGCTCATGCCCGAGTTGAGAGATATGATGTCTCTGACAAGTTCTACAGTTGTAAGATGGAGGAAAATAGTTCTGTCAGTGAGCACATCCTGAAGATGTCTGGGTTGCACAACCGTATGACCCAGCTGAACATTAACCTCCCAGATGAGGCGGTCATTGACAGAATCCTCCAGCCGCTCCCACCAAGCTACAAGAGCTTTGTTATGAACTACAACATGCAGGGGATGGAAAAGACCATTCCTGAAGTGTTCTCGATGCTGAAGTCAGCAGAGGCTGAAATCAAGAAAGAACATCAAGTGTTGATGGTCAATAAGACCACTAAGTTCAAGAAGGGCAAGGGTAAGAAGAACTTCAAGAAGGACGACAAGGAGGTTGCCGCGCCTGGTAAGCCAGTTACCGGGAAGAAGTCAAAGAATGGACCTAAGCCTGAGACTGAGTGCTTTTATTGCAAGGGGAAGGGTCACTGGAAGCGGAACTGCCCCAAATACTTAGCAGATAAGAAGGCCGGCAGAACCAAAGGTATATTTGATATACATGTAATTGATGTGTACCTTACCAGTACTCGTAGTAACTCCTGGGTATTTGATACCGGTGCCATTGCTCATATTTGTAACTCACAGCAGGAGCTGCGGAATAAACGGAGACTGGCGAAGGACGAGGTGACGATGCGCGTCGGGAATGGTTCCAGAGTCGATGTGATCGCCGTCGGCACGCTGCCTCTACATTTACCTACGGGATTAGTTTTGAACCTTAATACTTGTTATTTAGTGCCAAGTTTGAGCATGAACATTGTATCTGGATCTCGTTTAATACGAGATGGCTACTCATTTAAGTCTGAGAATAATGGTTGTTCGATTTATATGAGAGATATGTTTTATGGTCATGCTCCGATGGTCAATGGTTTATTCTTAATGAATCTCGAGCGTAATATTACACATGTTCATAGTGTAGATGCCAAAAGATGTAAAGTTGATAACGATTGTCCCACATACTTGTGGCACTGCCGCCTTGGTCACATTGGTGTCAAGCGCATGAAGAAGCTCCATGCCGATGGACTTTTAGAGTCTCTTGATTATGAATCGTTTGACACGTGCGAACCATGCCTCATGGGCAAGATGACCAAGACTCCGTTCTCCGGAACAATGGAGCGAGCAACCAACTTATTGGAAATCATACATACCGATGTGTGCGGTCCAATGAGCGTTGAGGCTCGCGGAGGATATCGTTTTGTTCTCACTCTCACTGATGACTTAAGTAGATATGGGTATGTCTACTTAATGAAACACAAGTCTGAGACCTTTGAAAAGTTCAAGGAATTTCAGAATGAGGTGGAGAATCAACGTGACCGAAAGATAAAGTGCCTACGATCAGATCGTGGAGGAGAATATTTAAGTCACGAATTTGGCACACACTTAAGAAAATGTGGAATCGTTTCACAACTCGCGCTGCCTGGAACACCTCAGCGAAACGGTGTGTCCGAACGTCGTAATCGCACTCTATTGGATATGGTGCGGTCTATGATGTCTCTTACTGATTTACCGCTATCATTTTGGGGATACGCTCTAGAGACAGCTACATTCACTTTAAATAGGGCACCGTCTAAATCCGTTGAGACGACACCGTATGAATTATGGTTTGGGAAGAAACCTAAGCTGTCGTTTCTAAAAGTTTGGGGATGCGATGCTTATGTCAAGAAACTTCAACCTGAAAAGCTCGAACCCAAGTCGGAAAAATGCGTCTTCATAGGATACCCTAAGGAAACTGTCGGGTATACCTTCTACTTAAGATCCGAGGGCAAAAATCTTTGTTGCCAAGAACGGATGCTTTCTGGAAAAAGAGTTTCTCTCGAAAGAAGTAAGTGGGAGGAAAGTAGAACTCGATGAAGTACTACCTCTCGAACGGGAAAGTGGTGCAGCTCAGGAAAATGTTCCTGTGATGCCCACACCAACTGAAGAGGAAACCAATGATGATGATCAAGGTACTTCGGATCAAGTTGCTACTGAACTTCGTAGGTCCACAAGGACACGTTCCGCACCAGGGTGGTACGGCAACCCCGTCCTGGAAATCATGTTGTTAGACAACGGTGAACCTTCGAACTATGAAGAAGCGATGGCGGGCCCAGATTCCAACAAATGGCTTGAAGCCATGAAATCCGAGATAGAATCCATGTATGAAAACAAAGTATGGACTTTGACAGACTTGCCCGATGATCGGCGAGCGATAGAAAACAAATGGATCTTTAAGAAGAAGACAGACGCGGATGGTAATGTCACCATCTATAAAGCTCGACTTGTCGCTAAGGGTTATCGACAGGTTCAAGGGATTGACTACGACGAGACATTCTCTCCCGTAGCAAAGCTAAAGTCCGTCTGAATCATGTTAGCAATTGCCGCATACTATGATTATGAGATATGGCAGATGGACGTCAAAACAGCATTCCTTAACGGGCATCTTAAGGAAGAACTGTATATGATGCAGCCGGAAGGTTTTGTCGATCCTAAGAACGCTAACAAAGTATGCAAGCTCCAGCGATCCATTTATGGGCTGGTGCAAGCATCTCGGAGTTGGAATATTTGCTTTGATGAGATGATCAAAGCGTTTGGGTTTATGCAGACTTATGGAGAAGCCTGCGTTTACAAGAAAGTGAGTGGGAGCTCTGTAGCATTTCTCATATTATATGTAGATGACATACTCTTGATGGGAAATAATATAGAATTTCTGGACAGCATTAAGGCCTACTTGAATAAGTGTTTTTCAATGAAGGACCTTGGAGAAGCTGCTTACATATTAGGCATCAAGATCTATAGAGATAGATCGAGACGCCTCATAGGTCTTTCACAAAGCACATACCTTGGTAAGATTTTTAAGAGGTTCAAAATGGATCAGTCCAAGAAGGGGTTCTTGCCTATGTTACAAGGTGTGAGATTGAGCTCGGCTCAGTCACCGACCACGGCAAAAGATAAAGAAGAGATGAGTGTCATCCCCTATGCTTCAGCCATAGGATCTATTATGTATGCCATGCTATGTACCAGACCTGATGTAAACCTTGCCGTGAGTTTGGTAGCTAGATACCAAAGTAATCCCGGCAAGGAACACTGGACAGCAGTCAAGAATATCCTGAAGTACCTGAAAAGGACAAAGGACATGTTTCTCGTTTATGGAGGAGACGAAGAGCTTGTCGTAAAGGGTTACGTCGACGCTAGCTTCGACTCAGATCCGGATGACTCTAAGTCACAAACCGGATACATGTATATGTTGAATGGTGGAGCAGTAAGCTGGTGCAGCTGCAAGCAGAGCGTCGTGGCGGGATCTACGTGTGAGGCGGAGTACATGGCAGCCTCGGAGGCAGCGCATGAAGCGATTTGGGTGAAGGAGTTCATCACCGACCTAGGAGTCATACCCAATGCGTCGGGGCCAATCAAACTCTTCTGTGACAACACTGGAGCTATTGCCCTTGCCAAGGAGCCCAGGTTTCATAAGAAGACCAGGCACATCAAGCGTCGTTTCAACTCCATCCGTGAAAATGTTCAAGATGGAGACATAGAAATTTGCAAAGTACATACGGATCTGAATGTCGCAGATCCGTTGACTAAACCTCTCTCGCGAGCTAAACATGATCAACACCAGAACTCTATGGGTGTTCGATTCATCACAATGTAACTAGATTGGTGACTCTAGTGCAAGTGGGAGACTGTTGGAAATATGCCCTAGAGGCAATAATAAAAGTATTATTATATTTCATTGTTCATGATAATTGTCTTTTATTCATGCTATAACTGTATTATCCGAAAATCGTAATACACGTGTGAATACATAGACCTCAATATGTCCCTAGTGAGCCTCTAGTTGACTAGCTCGTTGTGATCAACAGATAGTCATGATTTCCTGGCTATGGACATTGGATGTCGTTGATAACGGGATCACATCATTAGGAGAATGATGTGATGGACAAGACCCAATCGTAAGCATAGCACAAAGGTCGTTTAGTTCGTTTGCTAGAGCTTTGCCAATGTCAAGTATCTCTTCCTTAGACCATGAGATCGTGTAACTTCCGGATACCGTAGGAGTGCCTTGGGTGTATCAAACGTCACAACGTAACTGGGTGACTATAAAGGTGCATTACAGGTATCTCCGAAAGTAGCTGTTGGGTTGACACGGATCGAGACTGGGATTTGTCACTCCGTATGACGGAGAGGTATCTCTGGGCCAACTCGGTAATGCATCATCATAATGAGCTCAAGGTGACCAAAGTGTTGGCCACGAGATCATGCATTACGGTACGAGTAAAGTGACTTGCCGGTAACGAGACTGAACAAGGTATTGGGATACCGATGATCGAGTCTCGGGCAAGTAACGTACCGATTGACAAAGGGAATTGTATACAGGGTTTGATCGAATCCTCGACATCGTGGTTCATCCGATGACAACATCGAGAAGCATGTGGGAGCCAACATGGGTATCCAGATCCCGCTGTTGGTTATTGACCGAAGAACGTCTCGGTCATGTCTACATGTCTCCCGAACCCGTAGGGTCTACACACTTAAGGTTCGATGACGCTAGGGTTATAAAGGAAGTTTGTATGTGGTTACCGAATGTTGTTCGGAGTCCCGGATGAGATCCCGGACGTCACGAGGAGTTCCGGAATGGTCCGGAGGTAAAGATTTATATATGGGAAGTCCTATTTTGGCCACCGGAAAATGTTCGGGATTTTTCGGTATTGTACCGGGAAGGTTCTAGAAGGTTCCGGAGTGGGGCCCACCTGCATGGGGGGGCCCACATGAACGTGAGTAGTGGGGGAAAGGCCCCACACCCCTGGTCAAGGCGCACCAAGATCCCCCCTTAGAAGGAATAAGATCATATCCCGAAGGGATAAGATCAAGATCCCTAAAAAGGGGGGATAACAATCGGTGGGGAAGGAAATGATGGGATTTCTTTCCTCCCACCTTGGCCAACGCCCCAATGGACTTGGAGGGCAAGAAACCAGCCCCTCCACCCCTATATATAGTGGGGAGGCGCATGTGAGCTTAACACAAGCCAAGGCGCAGCCCCTCCCCTCCCCAACACCTCTCCTCCTCCGTATATGCTTGGCGAAGCCCTGTCGGAGTACTGCTGCACCAACTACACCACGCCGTCGTGCTGCCGTTGGAGCAATCTTCCTCAACCTCTCCTTCCCCCTTGCTGGATCAAGAAGGAGGAGACGTCTCCCGTCCCGTACGTGTGTTGAACGCGGAGGTGCTGTCCGTTCAGCACTTGGACATCGGTGATCCGGATCACGTTCGAGTACGACTCCATCATCACCATCCCCTTGGCTAGCTTCCGCTCGTGATCTACAAGTGGTATGTAGATGCAAACTCTCTCCCTTGACTCGTTGCTTAGATGAACTCATAGATGGATCTTGGTGAAACCGTAGGAAAAATTTTAATTTTCTGCAACGTTCCCCAACAGTCGGCCGTGAAGTTCATGCCGTTATCAGTGATGATGCTGTGGGGGACGCCGTAGCGATGTACAACCCCGGATATGGAATCTATCACCGGTCCGGATTTGGCTGTTTTAACTGGTTTGGCCTCTATCCATTTGGTGAATTTATCCACCATGACCAATAAGTATTTTTTCTTGTGGGTTCCACCTTTAAGGGGTCCAACCATGTAAAGCCCCCAGACCGCAAAGGGCCATGTAATGGGGATTGTTCGGAGGGCGGTGGGTGGCATATGGCTTTGATTTGCAAAGAGCTGGCAACCGGCGCAGCGCTGGACTAAGTCATGTGCGTCTGCCCGGGCCGTTGGCCAATAGAATCCTGTACGGAAGGCCTTGCTCACAAGAGCCCGGGCTGTGGCGTGATGACCGCCGAGTCCGGCATGAATTTCTGCCAAAAGGTTCCGTCCTTCCTCTTCGGAGATGCACCGTTGAAGGACTCCGGTAGCGCTTTTTTGTACAATTCTCCCTCATGGACCCTGTAGGCCCTTGATCGCCGCACTATGCAGCGTGCCTCATTTTGGTCCTCCAGGAGTTCCTGTCTAGTTAAGTAGGCCAGGAATGGTTCTGTCCACGGGGCAATAATAGCCATTATTCCGTGGGCTGATTGTGTTATTTCGATGGCGGAGCCTCCGATTGTGTCAGAGAGTTCGATATCGGGTATTTTGGCCGAGTCCGGACTGTTGTTACCGGTGTCCCCTTCCCATGCTCGGAATGGCTTGAAAATCCTTTCAAGAAAAATGTTGGGAGGGACCGCGTCGCATTTTGCGCCAATGCGGGCGAGGATATCCGCCGCCTGATTGTTTTCCCGAGCCACATGGTGAAATTCGAGCCCCTCGAACCGGGCTGACATTTTTAGGACGACATTGCGATAAGCGGCCATTTTTGGATCCTTGGCATCAAAGTCTCCATTTACTTGGGATATTGCAAGGTTTGAATCCCCGTGCACCTCTAGGCATTGAATGCCCATGGATATTGCCATCCGGAGACCATGTAGAAGGGCCTCGTATTCGGCTGCATTGTTGGAGTCCGTGTACATTATTTGTAGTACGTATTGAACGGTGTCTCCTGTTGGGGACGTCAAAACGACGCCAGCCCCCAGACCAGCCAACATTTTGGAGCCGTCGAAGTGCATGAGCCAGTTTGAATATGTGCCGTACTCTTTAGGGAGTTCGGCTTCCGTCCATTCAGCGACGAAATCAGCCAAAACTTGCGATTTAATAGCTCGCCGTGGCTTGTAAGTTATGTCGAACGGGAGGAGCTCAATGGCCCATTTGGCAATCCGACCCATCGCGTCGCGGTTGTTTATAATATTGTTAAGTGGTACTTCCGAGGCTACCGTTATCGAGCACTCTTGAAAGTAGTGTCGCAGCTTCCGGGATGCCATAAATACCGCGTACGCTATCTTTTGATAATGCGGGTACCGCGATTTGCATGGAGTAAGGACAGTGGACATGTAGTAAACCGGCTTTTGAACGAGAAATTTGTGTCCGTCCACTTCTCGCTCGACGACAAGCACTGCGCTTACCACTTGATGAGTTGCCGCAATGTATAATAGCATTGGTTCGCCAATGTTTGGCGCGGCCAGGATTGGGTTTGTTGCCAACATGGCTTTTATTTCGTTGAGTCCGGCCGTGGCGGCGTCCGTCCACTCGAAGTGTTCGGTGCGCCGGAGGAGGCGATAAAGGGGTAATGCCTTTTCTCCCAAGTGGGAGATAAAGCGGCTTAGAGCCGCCACGCATCCAGTTAGTTTTTGTATTTGTTTGAGGTCTGTTGGGGTAGCCAACTGTGACAACGCTTGGATTTTGGCCAGATTAGCTTCAATACCTCTACTGGAGACAATGAATCTCAGGAGCTTTCCCGCTGGTACGCCAAAGACGCATTTTTCCGGATTGAGCTTGATGTCATATGTTCGGAGGTTGTCGAATGTGAGCCTCAAGTCATCTACTAGAGTTTCGACATGCTTGGTTTTAATGACCATGTCATCCACGTATGCCTCCACTGTTTTGCCGATCTGGTTTGCCAGGCATGTCTGAATCATGAGCTGATACGTTGCACCGGCGTTTTTTAGCCCGAAGGGCATTGTGTTGAAGCAGAATGGGCCATATGCTATGATGAATGCCGTTGCGGCTTGGTCTGGCTCTGCCATTTTGATTTGGTGGTAGCTGGAGTATGCGTCGAGGAAACACAATGAATCGTGTCCTGCGGTAGCATCAATGATTTGATCGATGTGGGGGAGGGGGAAGGGATCCTTTGGGCAGGCCTTGTTAAGGTCCTTAAAATCGACGCACAAGCACCAGGATTTGTCCTTCTTTCGTACCATCACCAGGTTTGCTAGCCAGTCCGGATGTTTTATGTCTCTGATGAATCCGTCCTCCAATAGCTTGGCTAGTTCCTCTCCCATGGCTTGTCTTTTGGGCTCGGAGAAATGTCGAAGTGCCTGCTTGACTGGCTTGAATCCTTTTAGGATATTTAGGCTGTGTTCAGCCAGCCTACGTGGGATTCCTGGCATGTCTGAAGGGTGCCAGGCAAAAATGTCCCAGTTCTCGCGTAGGAACTCTCGTAGTGTGGCGTCAACATCAGGGTTTAACTGTGCCCCGATGGAAGCTGTTTTTATAGGGTCCGTTGGATGGACTTGGAATTTGACTAGGTGGACTTGGATCTTTTATCGAGTATCACGTTGTCCCTGTTCACCATGGAGCGCAGCGCAGTTAGTTCTTCGACTGCTAGGGCTTCAGATAGTGCCTCAAGGGCCAGTGCAACTGTCTTATTTTCGGCGCGGAGTGCTATGTCCGGATCACTAACAAGAGTGATGATTCCATTGGGCCCGGGCATTTTGAGCTTCATGTACCCGTAATGGGGTATGGCTTGGAAGATTGTAAACGCCTCCCACCCTAATAGAGTGTGGTATCCGCTACTGAACGGGGCCACTTGGAATGTAATTTCTTCGGACCTGTAATTATCCGGCGTGCCGAATACCACGTCTAGTGTGATTTTTTCGGTGCAGCGTGCTTCCCGACTGGGGATGATTCCTCTAAAGGTTGTGCTGCTTTGCTTAATGCGGCTCTAGTCTATTTCCATCTTTTGAAGAGTTTCCTCATAGATGAGGTTTAATCCGCTGCTGCCGTCCATGAGTACCTTGGTGAGTCGAAAGCCATCCATGATTGGACCGAGGACCAGTGCGGCTGGTACTCGGGCTGTTCGGAATTTAGGTTCGTCACTGGCATTGAAGGTAATAGCCGTGTCGCTCCAAGGATTTGTTTTTGCTATGTGGCAGATTTCGGACGTCTGCGTAGTGTTCGCTTCCGTCTTTTATTTGACGCAAAGGTCTCGAAGACCGTTAAGACCGTACTGTTGTCCTCGGGCTGGTGCTCTGTGGTTTTTGGGAGGAGTAGATCCTCACCACTTTTGGCCACCTACCGGAGTATCCAGCATGCTCTAAGGCTGTGCGTTGGTATCGCATCCACTGTACTATGAATTTTGTAGGGTCCGTTGAGCCATCCCTCGAGTACGGTTCCTTGCCCCGTAGAGGGCTTTTGCTTTTTGGTAGTTAACCCGGGTGTATTGTGATAATGCACCCTTTTATTTCGGAGTGGGTTTGTATTCAGGGCCGGATTATCCCAAAATTTTATTTCGGTTTTCCAGGCACTTTCCATCGCACAGTACTTTCGCACTATGGACACCAAGTCGGCAAAGCGTGTAATTTCGCGACGACTTATGGTGTTGAGGATTCCCTTGTCCGTGCAATTATTGCAGAAGAATGAAATTGCGTCTTCCTCGCGGCAGTCCTTTATCCTGTTCTTGACCAGGAGGAATCTGGCCCAGTAATGGTGTACTGTTTCTTCGGGCTCTTGACTAATTTGGGATAGATCATGTATGTTTGGGTGGGTGGGTGGAATTGAATCCGAATCCTCACCCGATCTGAGGCTCAGTGGCCAAGGAGTTTCCGAACTCGAAAGCTTGGATTCTTGGGAGTTTTCTGGTAAATCTTGCCCGCTGCCTGATTCTGGGTTCAGGCTTTGAGTGACGTCCTCCCCTCCACGGATATCCGGTTTGGGGGAATCGGGAATCCAGACGTAGATAGTCCTTAAGATAGATGAAGTTTTGCCGCATTGTTCTTCCACCACTGCAACGTGATGGGTGACCTGGGGAGAGTTAATTTCTCTTAGACCGGGTTTAGGCCCAATCTGATCGTAGTCTGTAGCGACTCCCAGGGCGGCGATACGATCCAAGAGCTCGTTCAGGGAAGATAGCTCCATTGGATCTAACTGCTCGGTGAGTTCCGAGTTGATGTGAAGATTGCTTTCGATGACCCGGGAAGTCATCGTCGGCGCAGCGGCCGAACAGGCGGTCATAAGAAAACCACCTAGCCGGAGAGTTTGGCCGATAGCCAGAGCTCCCTCAGCGATAGTGTCGTCTTTAAAGACGGGACGAGGCATCCTTCCTTATGGAAACGGCACAACGGAACTCTCAATTAAAGCACCAATGTCGGTGTCAAAACCGGCGGATCTCAGGTAGGGGGTCCCGAACTGTGCGTCTAGGCCGGATGGTAACAGGAGGCAAGGGACACGAAGTTTTACCCAGGTTTGGGCCCTCTTAATGGAGGTAAAACCCTACGTCTTGCTTGATTAATATTGAAGATATGGGTGTTACAAGAGTAGATCTACCACGAGATCAGAGAGGCTAAACCCTGAAGCTAGCCTACGGTATGATTGTATATTGTGTTTGTTGTCCTATGGACTAAAACCCTCTGGTTTATATAGACATCGGAGAGGGTTAGGGTTACACAAGGTCGGTTACAAAGGAGGAGATATCCATATACATATTGCCTAGCTTGCCTTCCACGCCAAGTAGAGTCCCATCCGGACACGAGACGAAGTCTTCAATCTTGTATCTTCATAGTCTAACAGTCCGGCCAATGGAGATAGTCCGGCTGTCCGGAGACCCCCTAATCCAGGACTCCCTCACCACCAAAGCCACATGAGAATGCTTGCTCTTGTGCCCTTCTACTGATCAAGCTCATATATTCGAATAAGCACATCCTTTGGACTACAACAATCGCTAAGATTTTGTCGTATGTCCTCCATATGAGCCGCTCTCTAGATGTGTTTGGCTAGTTTGCATTTGAAAAAGATGTGCCCACCATCCTCATCAGTACGTAAGCATATCAGGCACCATGGATCAACTTTAACTCCTTGTCGAATTAGTTTTTGTCTCAGCGCAAGACTATTCCTCGCCATTCTCCATAAGAAGTGCAGGATTTTTGCTGGTAGAGGAAGCCTCCACATTTTCTCCCACTCAAGGGATAAATATTCCATTTTTGTGCCAGATGCAGCAGCCCCACCTTGGAGATCCCTCCTTGAGTCTGATTCAATCGCCACTCGATAAGCTGATTTCACAGAGAATAAACCCTTCTTATCAAAGTGCCATGCAAGCCGGTCCTCGTAGCCTTCACAAATTGGTATTTGCAATATTTGCTCTGCATCTTCTTCATTAAAGGTTTGTTTTACCAGGTCCTCATACCAGTCTCCTTCTACTAGATTAATTAGGTCTGAGACTTCGCAGAGGATGCCATTCCTTCTTTGGGGAGTAGATGGTTTTCTACTTTGACCTCGTGGAATCCAAGGATCTTTCCATATGTCCATATTCTCACCATTGCCTATTCTCCAGATTACTCCTTCTCTAAGCAGTTTGACCCCTTTGAGGATGCTTCTCCATGAATAAGACATGCCGCCCTTAGGCATTGATCTAATAATATGACCAGATGGGTAATATTTAGCAGATAGAACTCTTGCACAAAGGGAGTTGGGTGCATTTGCTAATCTCCAAGCTTGCTTTCCCAACATGGCCCTATTAAATACATGGAGATCTCTAATCCTAGCCCTCCTTCCTTTTTTGGCAGCATCATCTGCTCCCAACTAACCCAATGAATTTTGTTTTCCTTATCCATATTACTCCACCTATACCTACATATCATCCCACTAATCTGGTCACATAGTTTCTTGGTGAGATCAAAACATGCCATTGCAAATACAAGACTGCTTAGGCTATGACCTTTATTAAAATCTCCTTTCCTGCTGTTGAGAGTATTTTTTTCTTTCCATCCCTAGATTTTCCTCCATATTTTGTCTTTTAGGTAGGTAAATACTTTTTCCTTCGATCTGCCTATGTAAACTGGCAACCCTAAATACTTCTCTGCCCTTGCCTCCCTTGTAATGTGCAATGCTGACATGATCATTTTATTCTGTTCCACCTGAACATTCTTGCTGAACATTATGGCCGACTTCTCCTTATTGACTATTTGACCTAAGCAAGCAGCATATGACTCCAGGATATAATCTATCTCCACTGCAGTTCTGTTTTCAGCTTTGAAAAGCAATAAAGAATCATCCGCAGAGAGGAGATGATTTATGCTTGGAGCCCTTTTACATACTCCGATGCCTATTATTTTGCCATGTTCCTCTGCTTTATACAATGTTGATGAGAGGTATTCAGCACAAATAAGGAACAATTATGGGAATAGAGGGTCTCGTCAAAGACGCCTTCCTGGAATGATTACATTCGTAATATCATTATTCACCTTTATTTGATAACACACGTGGTGACGCAGTTCATAATGAGCTTGACACGAGAAGAATTAAACCCCATCTTTAGCATCATGTCTCTCAACAAACTCTATTCAACTCGATCATATGCCTTGCTCATGTCAAGTTTGAGTGCTGCAACGCTGGCATTTCCTTTCCTTTTGTTCTGCAAAGAATGCATTAGCTCATATGCCAAGAGGATGTTATCAGAAATCATTCTCCCAGGGACGAACACACTTTGGTCTGGGGAGATAATATCATGTAGATCACCTTTAGTTTATTTGGCTAGCACATTAGAAACTATCTTGTATACCACATTGCATAGGCTTATTGGTCGGAGATCCTTCAAGCTCTCAGGTGTACCCACTTTTGGAATGAGCACCACCGTTGTGTCATTCCACCCCCTCGACATGTCTCCTCCCCTTAAAACATGAAGAACTTCTTTAGTGACCTTCTCCCCTACCATGTGCCAGTAACGCTTATAAACAAGGCTGGCATACCATCAGGTCCTGGTGCTTTCAGGTCCCCTATTGCGTCAATGGCTGCTTTCACCTCCTCTTCGGAAAATCTAGTACACAGGATGTTGTTCATGCTTTGGTTTACTCTCTTTCTTACACAACCTAAGGTTTCTTGGTTACTTCCTTCTACATGGGCTGTAAATAGAGACACAAAATAGTCGTTTATTAGATTTTTTAAATTTTCATCTCCTTCTACCCATCCCTCACTATTGTTTTTTAACCGGCGAATTGTGTTTCTTTTATTTCTTTCAGAAGAAAAGACATGGAAATACTTTGTATTTTTGTCACCTGATTTAAGCCAATCGATGTGTGAGCATTGCTTCCAATAAAGATCTCATTGGTGTTCCAGGCGATCCAGCTTCTCACGTAAAAAACATTCCCTAGAGACTTGTTGAGGGGATATTGTACCTCTTCTGACTTTCTCTAAATCCCTCTTTAAAGTCTTTATCCTCTTCTCCAGATCGCCCAAAATATTTGTACTCCAATTCTGAAGCTCACTAGCCACCTTGATAAGTCCATATGTGGTCTCATTGATTCCCTATCCCATCGCTAAATTCCAGGCATTCTCTATGATGGATTCACAATTTTCTTCTTCAACCCAATTCACTTCAAATCTGAAGTGGGGAAAGCCTCTCTTGCTTATGTAGTACCTTCGTTCTGTTTCCACTATGATGGGCCTATGGTCGGAATGGCGGGGATCCTCATTTATTACCTTGAAACCAGGAAAATGATCACACCACTTCATATTTGCCACCACTCTATCTAGCCTCTCTTATGTGTATTTATCAGCTGAATGGATATGATTTCTCCATGTGAATTTATCCCCCTCGTAACCTAGGTCCTGCGAGCGACACTCTTCAAGAGTTTCTTTGAATTTGTCCATGTGAACTTGCTTTCTTGGGGGCCACCTTGTTTCTCATGGCCATAAAGTATTTCATTAAAATCTCCAACACAGATCCAAGGCCTCCCAAGTTGAGCATTCAGAACCCGCAGTAAAGTGAAGGTATTTTCTTTCTTGTCACTTGCCGGTTCTCCATATATACATGTAAATCTCCACCGAAAGCTATCCTTTTCACTTATCTCGATGTCTATATAATATTTGGAGAAAGGGATAATTGTATTTGAGCCCTTAGTTGTGTCACCCTCGACAAGAATACCCCTAGTTTTGTAAAACACGCGGTCTTGCCCAACTCAGTTAGCTTGCTTTGTGTTTTTGCCCTTCTGTCAGTTCCGTCCAGTCAGCGCCATTTGACCGTGTGTTGACTGTTTGTGGACTTTTCGTTGGACCATTTTGCCCTTGCTTCTTCACTCTCTGGCAAGACACTGCCAAGTGGGACCCATCACCATCCCATGTTCCCTTTTATTTCTCTCCCACCGGTCAAACCCTAGTCCCGGATGCCCATCCCCTCTCTCCCAGATCTCGTCGGCGCTGGAGCCACACATCCCGTCCATGGCCAGCGAAGGAAGGCTAGCGGAGGCCCCATCGGTGGTGGAGCCATGGATCCCATCGGGGTTGGGCTCGACCGCCCGTAGGAGCAAAACCGCCCCGACCCGCCTCGTTTCCGCGCCTGAGGTACGCCTCATCTCCGCAACCGTTCATCGGGGTTGGGCGCGAGCACCGCCCTGCCCGTGCTCCTTCCTTCTCCCTTTCTCTATTGATTCTCTCTATCTCTCTCACCCTCCTCTTTTCTCTTCCCCGATAGGAGCAGGGAGCAACCCCAAAGCCACCATGTCACTGTCCATGGAGGTCCATCTCTCGATCCGTTCACCGCCGTCGCGAGCTCTGTTCGATCTGGCGCTGCAATGTGTGAGGCATGAACTACAGCGCCTGTGTCCCCGTTGACCCTCGTCCACGCTAACGCGGGCCAGCCTCCACCGACGCCTCCCTCTGGCCCAGATCCACAGCGCCCCGAGGGAGGCACAGATCTCTCGTCGGTGGCCAATGTATGCGGTAGCCGAGGACGCACGGTGGGGAGAGATGGTTTGGAGGGTGGCGCGCGGCGACTGGGGACGCACGATGGGGATAGATGGTGGAGGAGGGTGGCATGCGCCTCACCCAGCCCTCTTTCCATGCCGCAGCGGCGGAGTCGAAGCGCTCATCGTGAGGATGCACGGGCGAGGAGGATTTGGCAAACTCCGGCGCCGATTCCGTTGGCTCCGGCGAGCTCCGACGCCGATTCGTTTGGCTCCGGCGAGCTCATCCCCCTCCTATAGAGAGCGTTTTTTAAATTGTTGGCCCGACATTTTTTTAACACTTGACGCAATGTAATTAGCTAGTATAGCTAGCAACTATAGACTAATGATTAATTATATTTGAGATGAGACCGACCTTAAGTACTGATTTGTGTTAATTACTAGTGTTTTAATTAGTTTATGTTGTGTTAATTATTGCATAAAAAATGATTTCAAAATTGATGTTATATTTACAACATGGCGGTGTCCATTAGAGATATTTGGTCCGTTGTGGGTCCCACATGATAGTGAGAAGAGTGACAGATGGTTTTTTCAGTGATGGGTCCCACTTGGAAGTGTCTATTCAAAGAGTGATGAAGCAGGGGCAAAATGGTCGAGCGAAAAATCCATAGACGGTCAACACACGGTCAAACGACAGTAACTGGACGGAAACGCGACGGAAGGGAAAAACCACAAGAGGAGCAAACCGCCTTGGGCAAAACCAAGGATTTTCGAAAACTAAGGGCAAAACTGTCGAGTGGGACACAACTAGGGGCATAAAATCGATTATCCCTTGGAGAAATTGTGGAGCTCGGCCTTCACCGTACCCTTCTAAAACATTACAAGCCCTCCACTCTTGCCTTTGTAATCTTTTATCACCATTTCCTTCATACCCAACACCCATTTAAAATGTTTTATTCTCCTCTCATCTAGTTTGATTTCAGACAAGAACAGAATATTCGGATTCTCTCGCTTCTGGAGGTCCAGAAGCCCATGAACTGCGGGGCCCTTACTCAGTCCCCGGCAGTTCCAGGCGATAAGTTTCAATTTTTCCCGTTGGGCTTTTGTGGCATCCCAGCCTCCTTGTCTGAATCATCTTTGTTAGAGACTTCTTCTCCTAACACTCCATCTATTTTCTCATCCTCCATCCTTACTTTTTTCGCCGACTCGTATTCATCATCATCTACCCCTCTTTTCTTTGGTGCCGGTACCAACAATTTTGAGTTTTCACTCCTTGCCGCTTTTATGTTTGAAAGTGCTTCTCAACTTTTTTAAGCCTGAATTCAGGAGAACATATTCAGGTTCTTTTTCACCCGAGGTCGAGGCCGCTCTCTCTGGTTTCTTTGTTGGTCCCTCTAGGTTCTCCTCCTTATCCTCCATGTGCTTATCCTTCACGTTTTGTTCTCCCTTCACATGAGCATTCCGTTGTTCTTCCTCAAAAACCAGTTTTTTACTCCTCATTGTCTTTGTTTGCTCTTCATTTGTTATTTTTAAGGGGCTTGTAATTTCCTTCTCATCTCCTTTTTTGTCAGCTCGCCCGCTTGGTGGCATCTCTTTCCATCATGGACCATGATACGTCTCCAACGTATCTATAATTTTTGATTGTTCCATGCTATTATATTATCTGTTTTGGATGTTTAATGGGCTTTATTATACACTTATATATTATTTTTGGGACTAACCTACTAACTCAAGGCCCAGTGCAAATTGCTGTTTTTTTTTGCCTATTTTAGTGTTTCGCAGAAAAGGAATATCAAACGGAATCCAAACGGAATGAAACCTTCGGGAGAGTTATTTTTGGAACAAACGCGATCCAGGGGACTTGGAGTAGACATCAAGAAAGGAGCAAGGAGGCCACGAGGAAAGGAGGCGCGCCTGCCCCCTGGGCGTGCCCCCACCCTCGTGGGCCCCTCGCAGCTCCACCGACCTACTTCTTCCTCCTATATATATCCATATACCCCAAAAACATTCGGGAGCACCACGAAACCCTATTTCCACCGCCGCAACCTTCTATACCCAAGAGATCCATCTTGGGGCCTTTTCCGGAGCTCCGTCGGAGGGGGAATCAATCACGGAGGGCTTCTACATCAACACCATAGCCTCTCCAATGATGTGTGAGTAGTTTACCACAGATCTTCGGGTCCATAGTTATTAGCTAGATGGCTTCTTCTCTCTCTTTGGATCTCAATACAAAGTTCTCCTCGATCTTCTTGGAGATCTATTCGATGTAATTCTTTTTGCGGTGTGTTTGTCGAGATCTGATGAATTGTGGGTTTATGATCAAGTTTATCTATGCACAATATTTGATTCTTCTCTGAAATCTTTTATGTGTGATTTGTTATTTTTGCAAGTCTCTTCGAATTATCAGTTTGGTTTGGCCTACTAGATTGATCTTTCTTGCAATGGGAGCCCTCTTTTTGCTTGCCTCTTGCTGCTGAACGCTTTGGGTTCAATCTTGCGGTGTCCTTTCCCAGTGACAGCAGGGGCAGCAAGGCACGTATTGTATTGTTGCCATCGAGGATAAAAAGATGGGGTTTATACCATATTGCTTGAGTTTATCCCTCCACATCATGTCATCTTGCCTAATGTGTTACTCTGTTCTTATGAGCTTAATACTCTAGATGCATGCTGGATAGCAGTCGATGTGTGGAGTAATAGTAGTAGATGAAGAATCGTTTCGGTCTACTTGTCTCGGACATGATGCCTATATACATGATCATGCCTAGATATTCTCATAACTATGCACTTCTCAATCAATTGCTCGACAGTAATTTGTTTACCCACCGTAATACTTATGCTATCTTGAGAGAAGCCACTAGTGAAACCTATGCCCCCCGGGTCTATCTTCCATCATATAAGTTTCCCATCAATTTTACTTTGCACTCTTTATTTTCCTATCTACATCATAAAAATACCAGAAATATTTATCTTATTATCTCTATCAGATCTCACTCTCGTAAGTGACCGTGAAGGGATTGACAACCCCTTTATCACGTTGGTTGCGAGGTTCTTATTTGTTTGTGTATGTTCGAGGTGACTTGCGTGTAGTCTCCTACTGGATTAATACCTTGGTTCTCAAAAACGGAGGGAAATACTTACGCTACTTGGCTGCATCACCCTTTCCTCTTCAAGGGAAAACCAACGCAGTGCTCAAGAGGTAGCAAGAAGGATTCCTGGCACCGTTGCCAGGGAGATCTACGCACAAGTCAAGACATACCAAGTACCCATCACAAACTCTTATCCCTCGCATTATATTATTTGCCATTTGCCTCTCGTTTTCCTCTCCCCCACTTCACCCTTGCCATTTTATTTGCCCTCTTTTTGCTTGCCTCTTGCTGCCATCGTGTCTGAAATTGGGGAGGTTATCGTTGATAAGGATAGTAGTAATAACATGGAAAACTTTGATGCTTTTGTTGATCCTCATTAAGAACCTACTATTTTACACACTAAAAAGTTTTGGATTGGTAGTGGTAATATTATTGGAAAAGGAGTTATTCAAAATTTCTTTACTTGTGCCGGTGCTTTTCCCACCATGGGCGGGTCTATTCTTCATAAAACTAGTAGTCTTGCGGATGCTATATCGTTGCTTGTGGTTGAACTTGAAAGACAATTTATCCATATGCATCCTTGCATACAGATGATCTTTCTAGAATTTTCTAATATTGAGCATTCTTCTGTTAAGCAAGCAGTTACCATCTTTTTAGCTCACGAGTTCAGATTTATAATAAAAGAGGCCAATGAATTTTTTGCGCATTATAGGGTGGATGTCAGTCATCCTCCCATAGAAGCAATCCTTTTTTCTCAAGAGGACATCATGCGCTTATGATCTTTAGATCATGTTGCTTTTAACGAAAACCTTAGAAAGAAGGTTCCTATCGATGTTCTTGTTGATAGGATTTCTGAACTTAATGATAATTTTGCCATCCAAAATAATGGGTTGGGTTTTCCCTTGAACAAAGGCTCATGACTTTTTGCTAAAAGAATGCTTATAATGATGAATCGGTTGTGGAATATGAGGGGCCAAAGGAGGAACCAATACCTCCCGAGCTTGATCTTGGGGACTTTTGTCCCATTAAATTTAGCCCTTTTGATTACTTCCTGCCACAAAGAGAGCTTGCTGCTGAACGTAGGGAATATGAGATGAGTTTCCGCGATTTACCTTATCATTATCATAGCAATACCTAGATCTATTCTTGTCTTTATGCCTAGCTAGGGGCGTTAAACGATAGCGCTTGTTGGGAGGCAACCCAATTTTATTTTTGTTTCTTGCTTTTTGGTGCTGTTTAGTAATAAATAATTCATCTAGACTCTGTTTATATGTGGTTTTATGCTTTTAATTAGTGTTTGTGCCAAGTAGAACCTTTGGGAAGACTTGGGGGACGTTTTTGCGATCTTGCTGTAAAAAACAGAAAGTTTAGCGCTCACGAGATTTGCTGCCATTTTTTACTGGAGAGTGCGATTAGGTTTATTATTTTTTCTGATGATTAATAGACAAATTCCTCACATCCACCAATTTATTTCAGAATTTTTTGGGTTACATAAGTATTCGAAACTTACAGATTACTACATATTGTTTTGTTTTTGACAGATTCTGTTTTTCGTGTGTTGTTTGCTTATTTTGATGAATCTATGGCTACTATCGGAGGGTATGAACCATAGAGAAGTTGGAATACAGTAGGTTTAACACCAATATAAATAAAGAATGAGTTAATTACAGTACCTTAAGTGGTGGTTTGTTTTCTTATACTAACGGAGCTCATGAGATTTTCTATTGAGTTTTGTGTTGTGAAGTTTTCAAGTTTTGGGTAAAGATTTGATGGATTATGGAATAAGGAGTGGAAAGAGCCTAAGCTTGGGGATGACCAAGGCACCCCAAGGTAAAATTCAAGGACAACCAAAAGCCTAAGATTGGGGATGCCCCGGAAGGCGTCCCCTCTTTCATCTTCGTCCATCGGTAACTTTACTTGAGGCTATATTTTTATTCACCACATGATATGTGTTTTGCTTGGAGCGTCTTGTATGAGGGGCATCCCCTCTTTCGTCTTCGTCCATCGGTAACTTTACTTGAGACTATATTTTTATTCACCACATGATATGTGTTTTGCTTGGAGCGTCTTGTATGATTTGAGTCTTTGCTTTTTAGTTTACCATAATCATCCCTGCTGTACACACCCTTTGGGAGAGACACACATGAGTCAGAATTTATTAGAATACTCTATGTGCTTCTCTTATATCTTTTGAGCTAGATAATTTTGCTCTAAGTGCTTCACTTATATCTTTTAGAGTACGGTGGTGGTTTTATTTTATAGAAATTATTGATCTCTCATGCTTCACTTATATTATTTTGAGAGTCCTTTAGAACAACATGGTAATTTGCTTTGGCTATAAAATTGGTCCTAATATGATAGGCATCCAATATTGGTATAATAAAAACTTTCATAAAAAAGTGCATTGAATACTATGAGAAGTTTGATACTTGATAATTGTTTTGAGATATAAAGATGGTGATATTAGAGTTGTGCTAGTTGAGTAGTTGTGAATTTGAGAAATACTTGTGTTGAAAATTGCAAGTCCCATAGCATGCACGTATGGTAACCGTTGTGTAACAAATTTGAAATATGAGCTGTTCTTTGATTGTCTTCCTTATGAGTGGCGGTCGGGGACGAGCGATGGTCTTTTCCTACCAATCTATCCCCCTAGGAGCATGCGCGTAATGCTTGGTTTTTGATGACTTGTAGATTTTTGCAATAAGTATGTGAGTTCTTTATGACTAATGTTGAGTCCATGGATTATACGCACTCTCACCTTTCCATCATTGCTAGCCTCTTCGATACCATGCATTGCCCTTTCTCACCTTGAGAGTTGGTGCAAACTTCGCCGGTGCATCCAAACCCCGTGATATGATACACTCTGTCACACATAATCCTCCTTATATCTTCCTCAAAATAGCCACCATACCTACCTATTATGGCATTTCCATAGCCATTCCGAGATATATTGCCATGCAACTTTCCATCGATTCATTTATGACACGCTTCATCATTGTCATATTGCCTTGCACGATCATGTAGTTGACATCGTATTTGTGGCTCAGCCATCATGCATAATTTATCATACATGTCACCCTTGGTTCATTGCCCTTCCCGGTACACCGCCGGAGGCATTCATATAGAGTCATTTTTGTTCTAGTATCGAGTTGTAATCATTGAGTTGTAAATATATAGAAGTGTGATGATAATCATTAATAGAGCATTGTCCAAAAAAGGGGAAGGCCAAATAAAGAAAAAAGAAAGGCCCAAAAAAGAAGAGAAATAAAAAGGGACAATGCTACTATCCTTTTTTCCACACTTGTGCTTCAAAGTAGCACCATGATATTTATGATGGAGAGTCTCTTGTTTTGTCACTTTCATATACTAGTGGGAATTTTTCATTATAGAACTTGGCTTGTATATTCCAACAATGGGCTTCCTCAAATGCCCTAGGTCTTTGTGAGCAAGCAAGTTGGATGCACATCCATTTAGTTTCTTTTGTTGAGCTTTCATACACTTAAAGCTCTAGTGCATCCGTTGCATGGCAATCCCTACTCCTTGCATTGACATCAATTGATGGGCATCTCCCTAGCCCGTTTATTAGCTATGTCGATGTGAGACTTTCTCCTTTTTTGTATTCTCCACATAACCCCCATCATTATATTCTATTCCATCCATAGTGCTATATCCATGGCTCACGCTCATGTATTGCGTGAAAATTGAAAAAAAGTTTGAGATTACTAAAGTATGAAACAATTGCTTGGCTGTCATCGGGGTTGTGCATGATGAGAGCATTCTTGTGTGACGAAAATGGAGCATGACCAAACTATATGATTTTGTAGGGATGAACTTTCTTTGGCCATGTTATTTTGAGAAGACATGATTGCTTAGTTAGTATGCTTGAAGTATTATTATTTTTATGTCAATATTAAACTTTTGTCTTGAATCTCTCGGATCTGAATATTCATGCCACAGTAAAGAAAATTACATTGAGAATTATGCTAGGTAGAATTCCACATCAAAAATTCTGTTTTTATCATTTACCTACTCGAGGACGAGCAGGAATTAAGCTTGGGGATGCTTGATACGTCTCCAACGTATCTATAATTTTTGATTGTTCCATGCTATTATATTATCTGTTTTGGATGTTTAATGGGCTTTATTATACACTTATATATTATTTTTGGGACTAACCTACTAACCCAAGGCCTAGTGCAAATTGCTGTTTTTTTGCCTATTTTAGTGTTTCGCAGAAAAGGAATATCAAACGGAATCCAAACGGAATGAAACCTTCGGGAGAGTTATTTTTGGAACAAACGTGATCCAGGGGACTTGGAGTAGACATCAAGAAAGGAGCGAGGAGGCCACGAGGAAAGGAGGCGCGCCCCCCACCCTCGTGGGCCCCTCGCAGCTCCACCGACCTACTTCTTCCTCCTATATATATCCATATACCCCAAAAACATCCGGGAGCACCACGAAACCCTATTTCCACCGCCGCAACCTTCTGTACCCAAGAGATCCATCTTGGGGCCTTTTCCATAGCTCCACCGGAGGGGGAATCAATCACGGAGGGCTTCTACATCAACACCATAGCCTCTCCAATGATGTGTGAGTAGTTTACCACATATCTTCGGGTCCATAGTTATTAGCTAAGCAAGATTGAACCCAAAGCTAAGCACTTCTCCCATTGCAAGAAAGATCAATCTAGTAGGCCAAACCAAACTGATAATTTGAAGAGACTTGCAAAGATAAACCAATCATACATAAAAGAATTCAGAGGAGATTCAAATATTGTTCATAGATAGACTTGATCATAAACCCACAATTCATCGGATCTCGACAAACACACCGCAAAAGAAGATTACATCGAATAGATCTCCAAGAGAATCAAGGAGAACTTTGTATTGATATTCAAAGAGAGAGAAGAAGCCATCTAGCTACTAGCTATGGACCCGTAGGTCTGAAGTAAACTACTCACACATCATCGGAGGGGCCATGGAGTTGATGTGGAGGCCCTCTGGCGGAGTGCCAGAAAAGGCCCCAAGATGGGATCTCTTGGGTACAGAAGGTTGCGGCGGTGGAAATAGGGTTTCGTGGTGCTCCTGGATGTTTTCGGGGTACGTGGATATATATAGGAGGGAGAAGTAGGTCGGTGGAGCAACGAGGGGCCCACGAGGGTGGAGGGCGCGCCCAGGGGGTAGGCGCGCCCCCTGCCTCGTGGCTTCCTTGATTGTTTCTTGACGTCCACTCCAAGTCCCCTGGATCACGTTTGTTGAGAAAATCACATTCCCGAAGGTTTCATTCCGTTTGGACTTCGTTTGATATTCCTTTTCTACGAAACACTGAAGTATCCAAAAAACAGCAATTTGGGCTGGGCCTCCGGTTAATAGGTTAGTCCCAAAAATAATATAAAAGTGTAAAATAAAGCCCATTAACATCCAAAACAGATAATATAATAGCATGGAACAATAAAAAAATTATAGATATGTTGGAGACGTATCAAGCATCCCCAAGCTTAATTCCTGCTCGTCCTCGAGTAGGTAAATGATAAAGAAAAGAATTTTTGATGTGGAATGCTTCCTAACATATTTCTCAATGTAATTTTTCTTTATTGTGGATGAATGTTCAGACCCGAAAGATTCAAGATAATAGTTTAATATTGACATAAAAATAATAATACTTTAAGCATACTAACTAAGCAATTATGTCTTCTCAAAATAACATGGCCAAAGAAAGTTATCCCTACATAATCATATAGTCTGGCTATGCTCTATCTTCACCACACAAAATACTTAAATCATGCACAACCCCGATGACAAGCCAAGCAATTGTTTCATACTTTTGATGTTCTCAAGCCTTTTCAATTTTCATGCAATATATGAGCGTGAGCCATGGACATAGCACTATATGTGGAATAGAATGGTGGTTGTGGAGAAGACAAAAGGAGAAGATAGTCTCACATCAACTAGGCGTATCAACGGGCTATGGAGATGCCCATCAACAAATATCCATGTGAGTGAGTAGGGATTGCCATGCAACGGATGCACTAGAGCTATAAGTGTATGAAAGCTCAACAAAAGAAACTAAGTGGTGTGCGTCCAACTCGCTTGCTCACGAAGACCTAGGGCACTTTGAGGAAGCCTATCATTGGAATATACAAGCCAAGTTCTATAATGTAAAATTCCCACTAGTATATGAAAGTGACAACATAGGAGACTCTCTATCATGAAAATCTTGGTGCTACTTTGAATCACAAGTGTGGTAAAAGGATAGTAACATTGTCCCTTCTCTCTTTTGCTCTCATTTATTTATTTGGGCCTTCCCTTTTTTGGCCTCTTTTCTCTTCTTTTTTTATTTTTCGTCCGGATTCTCATCCCGACTTGTGGGGGAATCATAGTGTCCATCATCCTTTCCTCACATGGGATAATGCTCTAATAATGATGATCATCACACTTATTTTACTTACAACTCAAGAATTACAACTCAATACTTAGAAGAAAATATGACTCTATGTGAATGCCTCCGGCGGTGTACCGGGATGTGCAATGATTCATGAGTGACATGTATGAAAGAATTATGAATGGTGGCTTTGCCACAAATACGATGTCAACTACATGATCATGCATGGAAATATAACATGATGAAGCGTGACATAACAAACGGAACGGTGGAAAGTTGCATGGCAATATACCTCGGAATGGCTATGTAAATGCCATAATAGGTAGGTATGGTGGCTGTTTTGAGGAAGGTATATGGTGGGTTTAAGGTACCGGCGAAAGTTGCGCGGTTCTAGAGAGGCTAGCAATGGTGGAAGGGTGAGAGTGCGTATAATCCATGGACTCAACATTAGTCATAAAGAACTCACATACTCATTGCAAAAATCTATTAGTTACAGAAACAAAGTACTACGTGGATGCTCCTAGGGGGATAGATTGGTAGGAAAAGACCATCGCTCGTCCCCGACCGCCACTCATAAAGAAAGCAATCAATAAATAAATCATGCTCCGACTTCATCACATAAGGTTCACCATATGTGCATGCTATGAGAATCACAAACTTCAACACAAGTATTTCTCAAATTCACAACTACTCAACTAGCATTACTCTAATATCACCATCTCTATACCTCAAAACAATTATCAAGTATCAAACTTCTCATAGTATTCAATGCACTTATATGATAGTTTTTATTATTCCTAAAAGCAATTGCCATGTTGTTCTAAAGGAATCTCAAAATAATATAAGTGAAGCATGAGAGATCAAAAAATGAAACCACCACTGTGCTCTAAAAGATATAAGTGAAGCACTAGAGCAAAAACTATATAGCTCAAAAGATATAAGTGAAGCACATAGAGTATTCTAATAAATTCGCATTCATGTGTGTTGGGAAACGTAGTAATTTCAAAAAAATTCCTACGCACACACAGGATCATGGTGATGCATAGCAACGAGAGGGGAGAGTATTTCCACGTACCCTCGTAGACCGAATGCGGAAGCGGTTAGCACAACGCGGTTGATGTAGTCGTACGTCTTCACGATCCGACCGATCCAAGTACCAAACGCACGACACCTCCGAGTTCTGCACACGTTCAACTCAATGATGTCCCGTGAGCTCCGATCCAGCAAAGCTTCACAGGAGAGTTTCGCCAGCACGACGGCGTGGTGACGGTGATGATGATGCTACCGACGCAGGGCTTCGCCTAAGCACCGCTACGATATAACCGAGGTGGAATATGGTGGAGGGGGCACCGCACACGGCTAGAATATATCAACTGATCAACTTGTGTGTTCTAGGGTGCCCCCTGCCCCCGTATATAAAGGCGCAAGGGGGGAGGCGGCCGTCCAGGAGGAGGGTGCACCAGGGAGGGAGTCCTACTCCCACCAGGAGTAGGACTCCTCCTTTTCCTTGTTGGAGTAGGAGAGGGAAGGAAGGGAGAGAGGAGGAGAAGGAAAAAGGGGAGCGCTGCTCCCTCCTTGTCCAATTCGGACTAGAGGGGAGGGGGCGCGCGGCTGCACTGGCCGCGCCTCCTCTTCTCCTACTAAGGCCCATGAGGCCCAATTAACTCCCCGGGGGGTTCCGGTAACCCCCCGGTACTCCGGTTTTTATCCGAAGCCACTCGAAACACTTCCGGTGTCCGAATATAGTTGTCCAATATATCGATCTTTACGTCTCAACCATTTTGAGACTCCTTGTTATTTCTATGATCATATCTGGGACTCCGAACTACCTTTGGTACATCAAAACACAAAAACTCATAATACCGATCGTCACCAAACTTTAAGCATGCGGACCCTACGGGTTCAAGAACTATGTAGACATGACTGAGACACGTCTCCTGTCAATAACCAATAGCGAAACCTGGATGCTCATAATGGCTCCTACATATTCTACGAAGATCTTTATCGGTCAAACCGCATAACAACATATGTTATTCCCTTTGTCATCGGTATGTTACTTGCCCGAGATTCGATCATCGGTATCTCAATACCTAGTTCAATCTCGTTACCGGCAAGTCTCTTTACTTGTTCTGTAATGCATCATCCCGCAACTAACTCATTAGTCACATTGCTTGCAAGGCTTATATTGATGTGCATTAACGAGAGGGCCCAGAGATACCTCTCCGACAATCGGAGTGACAAATCCTAATCTCGAAATACGCCAACTCAACAAGTACCTTCGGAGACACCTGTATAGCACCTTTATAATCACCCAGTTACATTGTGACGTTTGGTAGCACACAAAGTGTTCCTCCGGTAAATGGGAGTTGCATAATCTCATAGTCATACGAACATGTATAAGTCATGAAGAAAGCAATAGCAACATACTAAACGATCAAGTGCTAAGCTAATGAAATGGGTTAAGTCAATCACACCATTATCCTAATGATGTGATCCCGTTAATCAAATGACAACTCATGTTTATGGCTAGGAAACATAACCATCTTTGATCAACGAGCTAGTCAAGTAGAGGCATACTAGTGACACTCTGTTTGTCTATGTATTCACACATGCATCATGTTTCCGGTTAATACAATTCTAGCATGAATAATAGACATTTATCATGATATAAGGAAATAAATAATAACTTTATTATTGCCTCTAGGGAATATTTCATTCAGTGTCCCACTTGCACTGGAGTCAATAATCTAGATTACACAGTAATGATTCCAACACCCATGGAGCCTTGGTGTTGATCATGTTTTGCTCGTGGAAGAGGCTTAGTCAACGGGTCTGCAACATTCAGATCCGTATGTATCTTGCAAATCTCTATGTCTCCCACCTGATCTTGATCCCAGATGGAGTTGAAGCGTCTCTTGATGTGCTTGGTTCTCTTGCGAAATCTGGATTCCTTTGCCAAGGCAATTGCACCAGTATCGTCACAAAAGATTTTCATTGGACCCGATGCACTAGGTATGACACCTAGATCGGATATGAACTCCCTCATCCAGACTCCTTCATTTGCTGCTTCCGAAGCAGCAATGTACTCTGCTTCACATGTAGATCCCGCCACGATGCTCTGTTTAGAACTGCTCCAACTGACAACTCCACCGTTCAATATAAACACGTATCTGGTTTGTGATTTAGAATCGTCCGGATCAGTGTCAAAGCTTGCATCAACGTAACCATTTACGATGAGCTCTTTGTCACCTCCATAAACGAGAAACATATTCTTAGTCCTTTTCAGGTACTTCAGGATGTTCTTGACCGCTGTCCAGTGATCCACTCTTGGATTACTTTGGTACCTCCCTGCTAAACTAATAGCAAGGCACACATCAGGTCTGGTACACAGCATTGCATACATGATAGAGCCTATGGCTGAAGCATAGGTCACATCTTTCATTTTCTCTCTATCTTCTGCAGTGGTCGGGCGTTGAGTCTTACTCAACTTCACACCTTGTAATATAGGCAAGAACCCTTTCTTTGCCTGATCCATTTTGAACTTCTTCAAAACTTTGTCAAGGTATGTGCTTTGCAAAAGTCCAATTAAGCGTCTTGATCTATCTCTATAGATCTTGATGCCCAATATGTAAGCAACTTCACCAAGGTCCTTCATCGAAAAACTCTTTTTCAAGTATCCTTTTATGCTATCTAGAAATTCTATAATTTCCAATCAACAATATGTCATCCACATATAATATTAGAAATGCTACAGAGCTCCCACTCACTTTCTTGTAAATACAGGCTTCTCCAAAAGTCTGTATGAAACCATATGCTTTGATCACACTATCGAAGCGTTTATTCCAACTCCGAGAAGCTTGCACCAGTCCATAAATGGATCGCTGGAGCTTGCACACTTTGTGTTAGTACCTTTTGGACCGATAAAACCTTCAGGTTGCGTCATATACAACTCTTCTTCCGGAAATCCATTCAGGAATGCAGTCTTTACATCCATTTGCAAAATTTCATAATCATAAAATGCGGCAATAGCTAACATGATTCGGACGGACTTAAGCATCGCTACGGGTGAGAAGGTCTCATCGTAGTCAACTCCTTGAACTTGTCGAAAACCTTTCGTGACAAGTCGAGCTTTGTAGACAGTAACATTACCATCATCGGGAAAGTCAACCAAAGTCCACACTTTGTTCTCATACATGGATCCCATCTCAGATTTCATGGCCTCAAGCCATTTTGCGGAATGTGGGCTCATCATCGCTTCCTCATAGTTCATAGGTTCGTCATGGTCTAGCAACATGACCTCCAGAACAGGATTACCGTACCACTCTGGTGCGGATCTTACTCTAGTTGACCTACGAGGTTCGGTAGTAACTTGATCTGAAGTTTCATGATCATCATCATTAGCTTCCTCACTAATTGGTGTAGGTGTCACAGGAACCGGTTTCTGTGACAAACTACTTTCCAATAAGGGAGCGGGTACAATTACCTCATCAAGTTCTACTTTCCTCCCACTCATTTCTTTCGAGAGAAACTCCTTCTCTAGAAAGGATCCATTCTTAGCAACGAATGTCTTGCTTTCGGATCTGTGATAGAAGGTGTACCCAACAGTTTCCTTTGGGTATCCTATGAAGACACATTTCTCCGATTTGGGTTCGAGCTTATCAGGTTGAAGCTTTTTCACATAAGCATCGCAGCCCCAAACTTTAAGAAATGACAACTTTGGTTTCTTGCCAAACCATACTTCATAAGGTGTCGTCTCAACGGATTTTGATGGTGACCTATTAACGCAGCCGTCTGTAAAGCATAACCCCAAAACAATAGCGGTAAATCAGTAAGAGACATCATAGATCACACCATATCTAGTAAAGTACGATTACGACGTTCGGACACACCATTACGCTGTGGTGTTCTAGGTGGCGTGAGTTGCGAAACTATTCCGTATTGTTTCAAATGTAGACCAAACTCGTAACTCAAATACTCTCCTCCACGATCAGATTGTAGAAACTTTATTTTCTTGTTACGATGATTTTCCACTTCACTCTGAAATTCTTTGAACTTTTCAAATGTTTCAGCCTTATGTTTCATTAAGTAGATATACCCATATCTGCTCAAATCATCTGTGAAGGTGAGAAAATAACGATACCCGCCGCGAGCCTCAATATTCATCGGACCACATACATCAGTATGTATGATTTCCAACAAGTATGTTTCTCGCTCCATTGTTCCGGAGAACGGCGTCTTAGTCATCTTGCCCATAAGGCATGGTTCGCAAGTACCAAGTGATTCATAATCAAGTGATTCCAAAAGTCCATCAATATGGAGTTTCTTCATGCGCTTTACACCAATATGACCCAAACGGCAGTGCCACAAATAAGTTGCACTATCATTATCAACTCTGCATCTTTTGGCTTCAACATTATGAATATGTGTATCACTACTATCGAGATTCAAAAAAAATAGACCACTCTTCAAGGGTGCATGACCATAAAAGATATTACTCATATAAATAGAACAACCATTATTCTCAGATTTAAGTGATAACCGTCTCGCATCAAACAAGATCCAGATATAATGTTCATGCTTAATGCTGGCACCAAATAACAATTATTTAGGTCTAAAACTAATCCCGAAGGTAGATGTAGCGGCAGCGTGCCGACGGCGATCACATCGACTTTGGAACCATTTCCCACGCGCACCGTCACCTCGTCCTTAGCGAGTCTTCGCTTAATCCGTAGTCCCTGTTTCGAGTTGCAAATATTAGCAATAGAACCAGTATCAAATACCCAGGTGCTACTGCGAGCTCTGGTAAGGTACACATCAATAACATGTATATCACATATACCTTTGTTCACCTTGCCATCCTTATTATCCGCCAAATACTTGGGGTATTTCCGCTTCCAGTGACTAGTCTGTTTGCAGTAGAAGCACTCAGTCTCAGGCTTAGGTCCAGACTTGGGTTTCTTCTCCTAAGTAGCAACTTGTTTGTTGTTCTTCTTGAAGTTCCCCTTCTTCTTCCCTTTACCCTTTTTCTTGAAACTGGTGGTCTTGTTGACCATCAACACTTGATGCTCCTTCTTGATTTCTACCTCCGTTGCCTTTAGCATTGCAAAGAGCTCGAGAATTGTCTTATTCATCCCTTGCATATTATAGTTCATCACGAAGCTCTTGTAGCTTGGTGCCAGTGATTGAAGAACTCTGTCAATGACACTATCAACAGGAAGATTAACTCCCAGTTGAGTCAAGTGATTATGATACCCAGACATTTTGAGTATATGTTCACTGACAGAACTATTCTCCTCCATCTTGCAGCTATAGAACTTATTGGAGACATCATATCTCTCAATCCGGGCATTTGCTTGAAATATTAACTTCAACTCCTGGAACATCTCATATGCTCCATGATGTTCAAAACATCGTTCAAGTCCCGGTTCTAAGCCATAAAGCATGGTATACTGAACTATCGAGTAGTCATCATATTTTCTCTGGCAGACGTTCTTAACGTCATCAGCAGCATCTGCAGGAGGCCTGGCACCCAACGGTGCTTCCAGGACGTAATTCTTCTGTGCAGCAATGAGGACAATCCTCAAGTTACAGACCCAGTCCGTGTAATTGCTACCATCATCTTTCAACTTTGCTTTCTCAAGGAATGCATTAGAATTCAACGGAACAACAACACGGGCCATCTATCTACAATAACATAGACAAGCAAAATACTATCAGGTACTAAGTTCATGATAAATTTAAATTCAATTAATCATATTACTTAAGAACTCCCACTTAGATAGACATCCCTCTAATCATCTAAGTGATCACGTGTGAGGGAGTCCTGGATTAGGGGGTCTCCGGACAACCGAACTGTATCCTTTGGCCGGACTGTTGGACTATGAAGATACAAGATTGAAGACTTCGTCCCGTGTCCGGATGGGTCTCTCCTTGGCGTGGAAGGCAAGCTTGGCAATACGGATATGTAGATCTCCTCCCTTGTAACCAAATCTGTGTAACCCTAGCCCCCTCCGGTGTCTATATAAATCGGAGGGTTTAGTCCGTAGGACAACAACAATCATACCATAGGCTAGCTTCTAGGGTTTAGCCTCTACGATCTAATGGTAGATCAACTCTTGTAATACTCATATCATCAAGATCAATCAAGCAGGACGTAGGGTATTACCTCCATCAAGAGGGCCCGAACCTGGGTAAACATCGTGTCCCCCGCCTCTTGTTACCATCCGCCTTAGACGCACAGTTCGGGACCCCCTACCCGAGATCCGCCGGTTTTGACACCGACATTGGTGCTTTCATTGAGAGTTCCACTGTGCCGTCACCGTAAGGCTTGATGGCTCCTTCGATCATCGGTAACGATGCGGTCCAGGGTGAGGCCTTCCTCCCCGGACAGATCTTCGTATTCGGCGGCTTCGCACTGTGGGCCAACTCGCTTGGCCATCTGGAGCAGGTCGAGAGCTACACCCCTGGCCATCAGGTCAGGTTCATAAACTTAAACTGCACTGCCGACATCCACGGAGACTTGATGACGGATTCGAGCCCATGTCAGGTGCGCCGTGCAATCACGACAAGCATGATTTAGCTCTGCCGTCGGACAGTGTTCGGGAGATCACACCTGCAACTACCCCGGCCTTCAATCCAGAGCAAATTGCGCCATCCGAGGACGGGTGGATAGACCCCACCATGGAGGTCGGACTCTCAATGGCGATAGAGCCGGATACTGACTTCACCCCTTACGAGAGCCATGTTGCCGAACCACTGGATTCATCTTCGTCCGTGGACTCCGAGCCGCCTACATCCGTGCCTATCGAATCCGATTGGGCACCGATCATGGAGTTCACCTCCGCGGATATCTTTCAGCACTATCACCTTTCGGCGACGTGCTAAATTCATTAAGGTCTCTCTCCTTGTCAGGAGAACCTTGGCCGAACTATGTCCAGCTAGAATGGGATGCGGACGACGAAGAAATTCGCTCCCCACCCACCACCCACTTAGTAGCCAATGTCGATGATTTAACCGACATGCTCGACTTCGACTCCGAAGGCATCGACGGTATGGACGACGATGCAGGAGACGAACAGGAACCACCGCCCACAGGGCACTGGACCGCCACCTCATCATATGATAATACATGGTGGACACCCCCAAAGAAGGCAATGGCGACGAGGCAGCGGAGGATGACCCCTCCAAGAAGCAACCCAAGTGCCGGCGTCAGCGGCGCCGTTCTAAGTCCCGCCATAGCAAAAGTAGTGATACCGGCACAAGAGACAATACACTCCGGATAGTGCCGAAGAACACAACAATCCCCTCCAACATGATTTAGAGCGGGAGGGTGAACAAGCTAGCCCTCCAGAGCGGGCAGCAGATGGAGAATCGGAGGAGGACAATTACATGCCTCCCTCAGAAGACGAGGTAAGCCTCAGCGATAAAGAATTTATCGTGCCTGAGGATCCCGTCGAGCAGGAGCGCTTCAAGCGCCGGCTTATAGCCACAACAAATAGCTTGAAGAAAAAGCAACAACAGCTCGGAAGTCCTTGCGGCCGAGGAATACGAACTCGAGCACTCCTCCAAGAGTTACCCAAAGCGCAGGTTGCTACCTCACCTCGAGGAGGAAGCATTGAAACCTACATCACCAGTGTACGATGCGGCTGACCGGCCACCTCGTGGCCAAGCCAGAGAGGCATTTCAGCCTGAAGTTCAGCCTGCACCCCGCCACCACTCAAACAAAAATACCAAGGCCCGAGGCAACACACGGGACCTGCGAGACGTATTGGAAAGCAGGGCAAAACATGCAAGGTCGATATACGGGTCACGGGGACGCGCGCCAACGTGGGACGATGACCGTCACGCCGAATACACTAAAAGTAAATCCGGACGGGTCGAATACAGCAGACAAGACTCATATGAACTGCGTCGTGACATAGCCCGGCACAGAGGCGCCGCACACCCCCTATGCTTCACTGATGAAGTTATGGATCACGAATTCCCAAAGGGTTTTAAACCCGTAAATATCGAATCGTATGATGGTACAACAGATCTCGCTGTATGGGTTGAGGATTTCCTCCTCCACATCCACATGGCTCGTGGTGATGATCTACATGCCATCAAGTACCTCCCACTAAAACTCAAAGGACTAGCTCGGCATTGGCTGAATAGCTTGCCAGCAGACTCCGTCTGCAGTTGGAAGATTTGGAAGATGCATTCCTTGACAACTTCCAGGGCACTTATGTGCGACCACCAGATGCTAATGACTTGATCCATATAACTTAGCAGCCAGGGGAATCGGCCAGGCAATTCTGGACACGGTTCCTAACTAAGAAAAACCAAATTGTCGACTGTCCGGATGTAGAGGCCTTAGCGGCATTCAAGCACAACATCCATGACGAGTGGCTCGCCCGACACCTCGGCCAGGAGAAGCCGAAGTCTATGGCAGCCCTCACGACACTCATGACCCGCCTTTGCGCGGGCGAGGATAGCTGGCTGGCTCACATCAACAACACATCAAGGAATCCGAGCACTTCGGATACTAAAGATGCCAACGGCAGACCACGTCGTAACAGCACAACCGCCGCAACAACGGCGATAACGCCGATGATACGGTAGTCAATGCCGGATTCAGAGGCTCTAGATCCGATCAGCGGAAAAAGCCATTCAAAAGAAGTACTCCAGGCCCATCCAGTTTGGATCGCATACTTGATCGCTCGTGTCAAATCCACGGCACCCCCGATAAGCCAGCCAATCACACCAACAGAGAATGTTGGGTGTTCAAGCAGGCCGGCAAGTTGAATGCCGAAAACAAGGACAAGGGGCTGCATAGTGATGACAAGAAGGAGCCCCGGCCGCCAAACACGGAAGGACAGAAGAGGTCCCCCCCCCCACAAGTGAAGACGGTGAACATGATATACGCAACCCACATTCCCAAGAGGGAATGGAAGCGTGCACTAAGGGACGTCTATGCCATGGAGCCCGTCGCCCCAAAGTTCAACCCATGGTCCTCTTGTCCGATCACCTTCGATCCCAGGGATCACCCCACTAGTATCCATCATGGCGGATCCGCTGCATTGGTCCTAGACCCCATCATCGACGGATTTCACCTCACTCGAGTCCTTATGGACGGCGGCAGCAGCCCGAACCTGCTCTATCAGGATACAATGCGCAAAATGGGTAATAGATGCCTCGAGGATCAAACCCACCAAAACCACCTTTAAGGGCATCATCCCAGGTGTAGAGGCCCATTGCACGGGCTCAATCACACTAGAAGTGGTCTTTGGATCTCCGGGCAACTTCCGAAGCGAGGAGTTAATCTTCGATATCGTCCCGTTCCGCAGTGGCTATCACGCACTGCTCGGGCGAACCGCATTCGCAAAATTCAATGCGGTACCGCATTACGCATACCTCAAGCTCGAGATGCCAGAACCTAGGGGGGGTCATAACAGTCAATGGAAACACAGAACGCTCGCTCCGCACAGAAGAGCACACTGCGGCCCTCGCAGCAGAAGCGCAAAGCAAACTTTTAAGGCAAACCGCCAATTCGGCGATATAGCCCCCGAACACCGTCAAGCGAGTCCGGAGTAACCTGTAACAGGATCGCCTGGCACGTTCAGAGATCGCCTAGCAATTCGGCCCCCGTCCTAGTCCCAGTAAAGCGACAAAATCCGTGCTGCACGTACATAATTACGCACTGAAAATACCATGGGCATAGGCGGAGGCACGATCAGGGCACGTCCCGCAATGCGGGTTAACCGCCCTAGGGGTTGCATACCTTTATCATTTTTTCTCTTTCAGGATCTTACTCTCTAGAAGCCCTTTCTGGCAGTATGATTGCCGGACACATTACGGGAAGGAACAACCAAGGAGGCAAGAAGCTAAGACGTACAAGGGAACCCCCAGGTGGTCTCTAATAACAATTGACATACCTGCTTTTTACTACCCATACACAACTTGCCCTTGGATAGGACATGTCAAATAGTCCTATTTTTTGCTTATTACACTACTTGTATCAGTGCGCTTCGACGTATTATTTAAATAACAATGCATAACATTAGTCTATTATTGCATTATCCATCCCTTTTTTCTTATATGTTCATTTACGACAAGTTGCACCCGTACATTCTGGTACGGTCAGTATGCCAGGGGCTTTCGTTTACCCCATAATACGGTGTGAGAAGTCCGAACACTTTCGACAATGCGGCACCCCGAACTTATAGCATTATATGCATCAGCTCCGAATCATGTCTTGGGTCAATAGTTGGGTTTGCCTGGCTCCCATGTTTTGGTACCTTATGTTCCGCTATATCGGCTAAGGTAGCGCTGGGAGAACTACTGCGATTGTGTCCCCATTCTTCCGGACGAGCACCTCAGTAGAGAAAGCCGAAAACTGACTGTCATGATAAGGCGAGAGTTGGTCGTTGTTCGAGAGTTCTCAGGTCCTTAAAGACTTTTTCCGCTTCGGGCGAGGAGTCGGCCTTGCCCGACTTAGGCATATATCGCGCCCCAAATTCAGCCTTCCAAATACTAGGGGCTTCGCCAAAATTAAAATTGTAGACTTCTATGGCTAAGTGAGAGTGATAAAGCCTTATAGTCTGATTGCCTGGTTCGTTGTGCTGAACACCTCCCTCGAAGGACCCAAAATTGGGATAACGAGTGCTCAGGTTTATCCCGAACACCCCATTACTAGTTACATGGGGGCAGAAGCCGACGACTGGCCTACTCTCAGATTTTATAAACGGCCGCATAGAAGGTAATATTTTAAATTCAAAAGGCGTTGCATAGCGCAAATGAACTCGTTTCACATTACAGGATCACATGAGCATGTTCATTCAAAAATTTCATCTCTAGTACATTCCTCCGCCACAAGGCGGGAACCCTTCAGGACACTGTCATAATACATTTCGGGGCAGCGATGCTCCTTGCCCTCCGGCGGCCCCTCCTTCACCACCTTTACGACGTCCACCTTCGCCCAGTGCACCTTCGCCCAGGCAAAAGCCCTGCGTGCACCCTCGATGCAGACGGACCACTTTATGACTTCAAGCCGTGGGCAGGCATCCACAAGCCGCCTCACCAGATTGAAGTAGCTGCTAGGCAGGGGATCGCCAGGCCACATCCGGACTATAAGACCCTTCATGGCCTGTTCGGCCGCCTCGTGAAGCTCAACCAGTTGCTTCAGCTGGTCGCTCAAGGGCATTGGGTGTTTGGTCCCAGTATACTGAGACCAGAACAACTTTTCCGTCGAGCTCCCCTCCTCAGCTCGGTAAAACTCCGCGGCATCTAGCACACTGCGGGGAAGATCTGCGAACGCTCCTGGAGAGCTCCGAACTCGGGTAAGTAAAAGGAAAGTTTCCTTCACATGCTTGCTTTGCATAATGAATGCCTTACCTGCTGCTATCTTCTTCGCCGCATCAATCTCCTGGAGGGCCCTGTGGGCTTCAGACTTGGCACTCTGAGCGCTTTCGAGCGCCTTTGCAAGCTCGGACTCTCGCGTCTTAGAGTCAAGCTCCAAGGACTCGTGTTTTTTGGTGAGAGCCTCGAGCTCTTGCTGCACCTCGCCTAACCGGGCTTCTTGCTTTTCCCGCTCAATGCGCTCCTTGGCCGCTTTGTCTTCGTCCTCGGACAACGCCTTCTTCAGGGTCGCCACCTCGGTCATGGCCCCTGGCAAATTCATGATGATCCTACTATTTTACAATCAAATTTCTTTTTAATATATAGACAAGGTATTGCTTACGTTTTCTCTCCTCAAGCTGCCTCTTGGTAAGGCTGAGCTCGTCCTCGGACCGCTCAAGGTCCTGCTTCAGTGCAGCGACCTCTGCAGTATGTGCGGTAGCAGCCAATAGTGAAGCCTGCATATGCACATAGACATATTCTGATTAGACTCCTGAGTCATTATTTGATCCTCTATCCGGCTTTTCTTCGCGAACGCCAAACAGAGCATCAGGGGCTACTGTCTATGCGGTAATATTTTCCTATATTTTGATTGCTTACCTGAAAGCCTGTTAGGAGGCTGGCACAAGCTTTGGTTAGTCCGTTTTTGGCAGATGAACTTTCTCGATCACCGCACTCATGATAGTGCGGTGCTCTTTGTCGATGGAAGCGCCGCGAAGCGCTTCCAGCAAGTTGTCCGATGCCTCTGGATGGACAGAGGCCACCGGCACGGGCGGCTTGCCCCCCTTAACGGGGGGTTGCCTGCCGGAGTCCAGAACCACCGAAGCTTCCGGCGCAGTGTTCGGCTAGGGGCCGAACTTGGAGCCCGTGGGAGTCTTGCTCCCTTTGCGCCTAGGGTCCGGAAGGTCGCCTCGAGGCGCCCCCAGGACTACCTCCCCTCGGCTCGATGCCTTTTGAGACAACACCTCGACGTTGTCCGTAGGGCAAGGGGTGGAGGCGGTTGGAAGTGAATCGCTATTCATATCCGACGAGTCCAAAGAACTGTCCAACGAAGATACGTCGATACGGGCTCGGGACGGACTGCATAATCATATTCGGCGTAAGGAGAAGCGGTGCAATAAAACATACCATGAATTACTATGGTATTCGGATACTTACGACTTTGCCAGGGGCTTGTCCCTGGGTAACCACTCATCGTCGCTGTGGGCAGCCGTCGTGGAGCAGTCCGGAAGGAGGGTCCTTCCCTTCTTGGACCCTTCGGCCTCCCCGGTTGGGGCGGCCTTCCTTTTCTTGTCCCCCCCGACTGGGGGGGGGGGGTCCCTCCTCGTTTTCGTGGGAGGAGTGCGCTTCGGAGTTATCGGACGATGAGTCCGATATAACCTTGTGCTGGAGACCCTTTC
>NC_041384.1:166734573-166744972 GCF_002162155.2 Triticum dicoccoides
GGTGCAATAAAACATACCATGAATTACTATGGTATTCGGATACTTACGACTTTGCCAGGGGCTTGTCCCTGGGTAACCACTCATCGTCGCTGTGGGCAGCCGTCGTGGAGCAGTCCGGAAGGAGGGTCCTTCCCTTCTTGGACCCTTCGGCCTCCCCGGTTGGGGCGGCCTTCCTTTTCTTGTCTCCCCCGACTGGGGGGGGGGGGTCCCTCCTCGTTTTCGTGGGAGGAGTGCGCTTCGGAGTTATCGGACGATGAGTCCGATATAACCTTGTGCTGGAGACCCTTTCGGGTCCCCGTGGCCTTCTTCTTGGCCTTCTTCACCGACACCTCGTAAGGCGCCGGAACCAACATCTCCGTTAGGAGAGCATCTACAGGGTCTTCAGGCAGGGGGGCTGGGCAATTGATCTGCTCTGCTGTCTCTACCCAGTCCTGTTAAATGGCATGGAAGCTTAGATCCCACACATGATTAAACTGGGGAAAATAAATATCCTGCGAGATATAAAAACTTACCGGATTGGCATGGCGCTTTGCGCTGAGTCCGCGGTCTTCGGTAAGGGGAGGAGGTACATCGGCGCCCTTGAACAACACCTTCCAGATATCCTTGTGCGTCGTGTCGAAGAGCTCTCGCAGCGTCTGGTGCTTGTCCAGGTCGAACTCCCACAAATTGAATGCCCGTCGTTGACACGGGAGGATCCGGTGGAAGAGCGTGACCTGGACCACGTTGACGAGCTTGATTTTCTTGCTCATCATGTTCTTGATGCAGGTCTGGAGTCCGGTCAGCTCTACCGGGGAACCCCAGGACAGGCCCTTCTCTTTCCAGGAGGTGAGCCGCGCGGGGATTCTGGATCAAAATTCAGGGGCCGCCGCCAAGTTGGTGTCGCGCGGCTCGGTGATGTAGAACCACCCCGATTGCCACCCTTTTATGGTCTCCACATAGGAGCCTTCGAGCCAGGTGATGTTAGGCATTTTTTCCACCATGGCGCCTCCACACTCTACTTGCTGGCCGACCACCACCTTCGGTTTAACATTGAAGGTCTTCAGCCACAGGCCGAAGTGGGGCCTAATGCGTAGGAAGGCCTCGCACACGATGATAAACGCCGAGATGTTGAGGATGAAATTGGGGGCCAGATCATGAAAATCCAGCCCATAGTAGAACATGAGCCCGTGGACAAACGGGTGAAGGGGAAATCCCAGTCCGCAAACAAAGTGGGTAAGGAAAACTACCCTCTCATAGGGTTCGGGCATAGGGATGATCTGCCCCGCATCTGGCAGCCGGTGCGCGATGTCCGCGGCCAGATATCCGGCTTCCCGTAGCTTTGTATTGTTCTCCTCCGTGACGGGGGAGACCATCCACTTGCCTCCCGCTCCGGACATGCTTGGAGTGGTTTGAGGAGAAAGACGCGAACTTGGGCGCTGGAGCTCGAGTGCGCGAGAATGGATAAGCAAGGAGGAAGAAGGCGTGGGTGAAAAGAGTGAATCCTTGTCCCTTTATAAGGGCGGAAGAGGCGATGCGCCTCCCCACTTACCTGGTAAAATTGCTTATTCCCCGAGCGTCGTAATTGATGGCGCGGTTGGGTTACCCATACCCGTATTGATGAGAATCTCGTGATAAGGGGACATGATCTCTACTTTGACAAGACATGTCAAGAAAACCGCCTCGCGATATGTGCAATGCTGGTTGAGAAAAATGGTTCGAATAATGACTGGGCCATGGCATGATGTCATATTGCTAAACATGTCAGCAGATTAGATTTCTGGAAATATTATTCTCTCTACGGTGGTATGTGGAACTTGTTTTGCAGAGCTGGACACTATCCTTGTGTTCAAAATCTTCTATGGAGTATTCGGAGGAAGAACCCGCCTTGCAATGCCGAAGACAAATCTGTGCGCCGGACTCATCGTCGTTGAAGCCTAGTTCAGGGGCTATCGAGGGAGTCCTGGATTAGGGGGTCTCTAGACAGCCGGACTATATCCTTTGGCCGGACTGTTGGACTATGAAGATACAAGATTGAAGACTTCATCTCGTGTCCGGGTGGGACTCTCCTTGGCGTGGAAGGCAAGCTTGGTAATACGGATATGTAGATCTCCTCTCTTGTAACCGACTCTGTGTAACCCTAGCCCCCTCTGGTGTCTATATAAACCGGAGGGTTTAGTCCGTAGGACAACAACAATCATACCATAGGCTAGCTTCTAGGGTTTAGCCTCTACGATCTCGTGGTAGACCAACTCTTGTAATACTCATATCATCAAGATCAATCAAGCAGGACCTAGGGTATTACCTCCATCGAGAGGGCCCGAACCTGGGTAAACATTGTGTCCCCCGCCTCCTGTTACCATCCGCCTTAGACGCACAGTTCGGGGACCCCTACCCGAGATCCGCCGGTTTTGACACCGACAACGTGATCCATATCAACTAAACCATAACCGATCATCACGTGAAATGGAGTAGTATTCAATGGTGAACATCACTATGTTGATCATATCTACTATATGATTCACGCTCGACCTTTCAGTCTCAGTGTTCCGAGGCCATATCTGCATATGCTAGGCTCGTCAAGTTCAACCCAAGTATTCTGCGTGTGCAAAACTGGCTTGCACCCATTATAGATGAACATAGAGCTTATCACACCCGATCATCACGTGGTGTCTCGGCACGACGAACTTTGGCAACGGTGAATACTAAGGGAGAACACTTCTATCTTGAAAATTAGTGAGAGATCATCTTATAATGCTACCGTAATCAAAGGAAAATAAGATGCATAAAAGATAAACATCACATGCTATCAATATAAGTGATCTGATATGGCCATCATCATCTTGTGCTTCTGATCTCCATCTCCGAAGCACCGTCATGATCACCATCGTCACCGGCGCGACACCTTGATCTCCATCATAGAATCATTGTCATCTCGCCAACTAATGCTTCTACGACTATCGCTACCGCTTAGTGATAAAGTAAAGCAATTACAGGGCGATTGCATTGCATACAATAAAGCTACAACCATATGTCTCCTGCCAGTTGCCAATAACTTTGTTACAAAACATGATCATCTCATACAATATATATATAGCATCATGTCTTGACCATATCACATCACAACATGCCCTGCAAAAGCAAGTTAGACGTCCTCTACTCTGTTGTTGCAAGTTTTACGTGGCTGCTACGGTCTTAACAAGAACCGTTCTTACCTACACATCAAAACCACAACGATAGTTCGTCAAGTTAGTGTTGTTTTAACCTTCTCAAGGACCGGGCATAGCCACACTCAGTTCAACTAAAGTTGGAGAAACTGACACCCGCCAGCCACCTGTGTGCAAAGCACGTCAGTAGAACCAGTCTCGCGTAAGCGTGCGCGTAATGTCGGTCCGGGCCGCTTCATCCAACAATACCGCCGAACCAAAGTATGACATGATGGTAATAAATATGACTTGTATCGTCCACAACTCACTTGTGCTCTACTCGTGCATATAACATCTACGCAATAACCTGGCTCGGATGCCACTGTTGGGAAACGTATTAATTTCAAAAAAAATTCCTACGCACACACAGTATCATGGTGATGCATAGCAACGAGAGGGGAGAGTATGTCCACGTACCCTCGTAGACCGAATGCGGAAGCGTTAGCACAACGCGGTTGATGTAGTCGTATGTCTTCACGATCTGACTGATCCAAGTACCGAACGCACGACACCTCCGAGTTCTGCACACGTTCAACTCGATGACGTCCCGCGAGCTCCGATCCAGCAAAGCTTCACAGGAGAGTTCCGTCAGCACGACGGCGTGGTGATGGTGATGATGATGGTACCGATGCAGGGCTTCGCCTAAGCACCGCTACGATATAACCGAGGTGGAATATGGCGGAGGGGGCACCACACACGGCTGGAATAGATCAACTGATCAACTTGTGTGTTCTAGGGTGCCCCCTGCCCCCGTATATAAAGGAGCAAGGGGGGAGGCGGCCGACCAGGAGGAGGGCGCGCCAGGGACGGAGTCCTACTCCCACCGGGAGTAGGACTCCTCCTTTTTCCTTGTTGGAGTAGGAGAGGGAAGGAAGGGAGAGATCAGGAGAAGGAAAAAGGGGGGCGCCGCCCCCCTCCTTGTCCAATTCAGACTAGAGGGGGAGGGGGCGCGCGGCTGCCCTGGCCGCCCCTCCTCTTCTCACACTAAGGCCCATGAGGCCCAATTAACTCCCCGGGGGGTTCCGGTAACCCCCCGGTACTCCGGTTTTTATCCGAAACCACTCGGAACACTTACGGTGTCCGAATATAGTCGTCCAATATATCGATCTTTACGTCTTGACCATTTCGAGACTCCTCGTTATGTCCGTGATCATATCCGGGACTACGAACTACCTTCGGTATATCAAAACACAAAAACTCATAATACCGATCGTCACCAAACTTTAAGCGTGCGGACCCTATGGGTTCGAGAACTATGTAGACATGACCGAGACACATCTCCGGTCAATAACCAATAGCGGAACATGGATGCTCATATTGGCTACTACATATTCTACGAAGATCTCTATCGGCCAAACCGCATAACAACATACGTTATTCCCTTTGTCATCGGTATGTTACTTGCCCGAGATTCGATCATCGCTATCTCAATACCTAGTTCAATCTCGTTACCGACAAGTCTCTTTACTCGTTCCGTAATGCATCATCCCGCAACTAACTCATTAGTCACATTGCTTGCAAGGCTTATAGTGATGTGCATTACCGAGAGGGCCTAGAGATACCTCTTCAACAATCGGAGTGACAAATCCTAATCTCGAAATACGCCAACTCAACAAGTACCTTCGGAGACACCTGTAGAGCACCTTTATAATTACCCAGTTACATTGTGACGTTTGGTAGCACACAAAGTGTTCCTCCGACAAACAGGAGTTGCATAATCTCATAGTCATAGGAACATGTATAAGTCATGAAGAAAGCAATAGCAACATACTAAATGATCAAGTGCTAAGCTAACGAAATGGGTCAAGTCAATCACATCATTCTCCTAATGATGTCATCCCATTAATCAAATGACAACTCATGTCTATGGCTAGGAAGCATAACATCTTTGATCAACGAGCTAGTCAAGTAGAGGCATACTAGTGACACTCTGTTTGTCTATGTATTCACACATGTATCATGTTTCCGGTTAATACAATTATAGCATGAATAATAAACATTTATCATGGTATAAGGAAATAAATAATAACTTTATTATTGCATCTAGGGCATATTTCCTTCAGTGTGTCTCTCTCAAAAGGTGTGTACAGCAAGGATGATTGTGGTAAACTAAAAAGCAAAGACTCAAATCATACAAGACGCTCCAAGCAAAACACATATCATGTGGGGAATAAAAATATAGCTCCAAGTAAAGTTACCAATAGACGAAGACGAAAGAGGGGATGCCTTCCGGGGCATCCCCAAGCTTAGGCTTTTTGGTGTCCTTGGATTTTACCTTGGGGTGCCTTGGGAATCCCCAAGCGTAGGCTCTTGCCACTCCTTGTTCCATAATCCATCAAATCTTTACCCAAAACTTGAAAACTTCACAACACAAAAGTAAAAAGAAAATCTTCATGAGCTCCGTTAGCGAAAGAAAACAAACCACCACTTCAAGGTACTGTAATGAAGTCATTCTTGATTTATATTAGTGTTAAACCTACTGTATTCCAACTTCTCTATGGTTTATAAACTTTATTACTAGCCATAGATTCATCAAAATAACCAAACAACACACGAAAAACAGAATCTGTCAAAAACAGAACAGTCTGTAGTAATCTGTAGCTAACACAAACTTCTGGAACCCAAACAATTCTAAAATAAATTTATGAACGTGAGGAATTTATCTATTAATCATCTTCAAAAAGAATTAATTAAATAGCACTCTCCAATAAAAAATGGCAGCAATTCTCGTGAGCGCTAAAGTTTCTGTTTTTTACAGCAAGATCAAAAAGACTTTCCCCAAGTCTTCCCAAGGGTTCTACTTGGCACAAACACTAACTAAATACAAAAAACACAACCAAAACATAGGCTAGATAAATTATTTATTACTCCCTCTGTTCCTTGATATAAGTGTATAGATTTTTGAGAAAAAGTCCGAAATATTAGGTGTATTGCGTTGCACCACTCGTTTGGATAATGTTTTTAGGGATTTGATTACATTTCCTTATATTAGGCAAGATCCTCTATTTTCTCATGTCAATTAGTCAGGTGTAATCTCGCCCAAAACTTGGGAAATTTTCCCTCCACATGCGTTCTTTAATTTCCGTGCCAAAAACTATACACCCTATATCAAGGAACGGAGGGAGTACAAAACATGAGCAAAAATCAAGGAATAAGAATAAAATTGGGTTGCCTCCCAACAAGCGCTATCGTTTAACGCCCCTAGCTAGGCATAAGATTTCAACGATGCTCACATGAAAGACAAGAATTGAAGCACAAATAGAGTATCATATAACATGTGACAAACCCATCTAAGTCTAACATACTTCCTATGCATAGGCATCTTATAGCAAACAAATTATCAAGGCAAGCAAAAACTAGCATATGCAAGGAAGCGGAAAGAAACAATAGCAATCTCAACATAACGAGAGGTAATTTAGTAACATGAAAATTTCTACAACCATATTTCCCTCTCTCATAATAATTACATGTAGGATCATAAGCAAATTCAACAATATAGCTATCACAAAACATATTCTTAACACGATCCACATGTATGCAAAGTTGACACTCTTCCAAAATAGTGGGATTAACATTAACTAAAGTCATGACCTCTCCAAACCCACTTTTATCAAAAACTTTATAAGATTGAACATTCTCCAAATATGTGGGATCTAAAGTTGACACCCTTCCAAACCCACTTTCAATATTATTGCAAACACTATTATCAATCTCATATTCATCATGGGGCTTAAATAAATTTTCAAGATCATAAGATGAATCACCCCAATCATGATGATTGCAACAAATAGTATTCATAGCAAAACTAGCATACCCAAGCTTGAGGTTTTGCATATCATTAACACAATTGACATTAAGAGAATTTATGATAATATCATTGCAATCATGCTTTTCATTGAAGAACTATCAAGTATAGGTGCAATAGCAATGATCTCATGTTTAACATAAGGAACTATAGCAAATTCATCTTCATAAATATTGGCATCATCTCCACAAGAATAGCAAGCATCATGTTCATCAAGGGATATTTCAATCAAATCATTGGAATCATAATTATCTATAGATTCATGCATATAATTATCTTCTTCCAAAGCAACGGTCATTCTTTCAATAAATTCTTTGACATAGACATTATGAGCATAGTTTTCATAGCAATATTTAAGTATGTCAAAATTTTCAGATTCGTAGAGAGTAATATCATACTTTTCAATCAAAATAAGCAACTTCATAAGCACCCTTAAAAGCAACAAATTCTTCAATTTGTTCGATATTGTAATAACTATAAACACCCTTTGCATAAGAAGATAAGATTTCATTATCATTAAACTCACATAGGTAGGGGAGGTGTTTTTTAGGGTTCTTAGAGCAACAAGTAAAATCACAAATTTCACAAAGATTCCAAGCATAACACAACAATCTGTTTATTTGATCCCATAAGAGTCTCCCTTTTTCAGACAAACGGTGACGCACAAAATGAGCATGCTCATCTAAAGATTTTCCATCAACTAGGCTAGTTGGGGTTTCAGCACGAGCACATAAGGATCAAAGATGATCCAAGTAGAACACTTTAAGTGGATCCATAACAATAGATTTTTAGCAAGCAAAGATGCAAGCAAATAGAAGGCACATGGAAACATGAGCAAATAGAAGGACGAACGGAAGAGGGGCGAAGAAAATGGCAAAGGTGAAGTGGGCGAGAGGAAAACGAGAGGCAAATGGCAAATAATATAATGCGAGGGATAAGAGTTGTGATGGGTACTTGGTATGTCTTGACTTGGCGTAGATCTCCCCGGCAACGGCGCCAGAAATCCTTCTTGCTACCTCTTGAGCACTGCGTTGGTTTTCCCTTGAAGAGGAAAGGGTGATGCAGTAAAGCAGCTTAAGTATTTCCCTCAGTTTTTGAGAACCAAGGTATCAATCCAGTAGGAGACCACGCGCGAGTCACCTCATACCTACACACACAAATAAGAACCTCGCAAGCGACGCGATAAAGGGGTTGTCAATCCCTTAATGGCCACTGATACGTCTCCAACGTATCTATAATTTTTGATTGTTCCATGCTATATTATATTCTGTTTTGGACATTATTGGGCTTTATCATACACTTTTATATTATTTTTGGGACTAACCAATTAACCGGAGGCCCAGCCCAGAAGTGCTGTTTTTTTTGCCAATTTTAGGGTTTCACAGAAAAAGAATATCAAACAGAGTCCAAACGGAATGAAACCTTCGGGAACGTGATTTTTGGAACGAACATGATCCAGAGGACTTGGACCCTACGTAAAGCAATCAATGAGGAGGGCACGAGGTAGGGGGCGCGTCTACCCCCCCAGGCGTGCCCTCCACCCTCGTGGGCCCCCTGTTGCTCCACAAACGTACTCCTTCCTCCTATATATACCTACGTACCCCCAAACTACCAGATACGGAGCCAAAACCCTAATTCCACCGCCGTAACTTTCTGTATCCACAAGATCCCATCTTGGGGCCTTTTCCGGAGCTCCGCCGGAGGGGGCATCGATCACGGAGGGCTTCTACATCAACACCATAGCCTCTCCGATGAAGTGTGAGTAGTTTACCTCAGACCTTCGGGTCCATAGTTATTAGCTAGATGGCTTCTTCTCTCTTTTTGGATCTCAATACAAAGTTCTCCCCCTCTCTTGTGGAGATCTATTCGATGTAATTTTCTTTTGTGGTGTGTTTGTTGAGACCGATGAATTGTGGGTTTATGATCAAGTTTATCTATGAACAATATTTGAATCTTCTCTGAATTCTTTTATGTATAATTGATTATCTTTGCAAGTCTCTTCGAATTATCAGTTTGGTTTGGCCTACTAGATTGATCTTTCTTGCAATGGGAGAAGTGCTTAGCTTTGGGTTCAATCTTGCGGTGTCCTTTCCCAGTGACAGTAGGGGCAGCAAGGCACGTATTGTATTGTTGCCATCGAGGATAACAAGACGGGGTTTATATCATATTGCATGAGTTTATCCCTCTACATCATGTCATCTTGCTTAAAGTGTTACTGCGTTCTCTTGAACTTAATACTCTAGATGCATGCTGGATAGCGGTCGATGTGTGGAGTAATAGTAGTAGATGCAGGCAGGAGTCGGTCTACTTGCCTCGGACATGATGCCTATATACATGATCATACCTAGATATTCTCATAACTATGCTCAATTCTGTGAATTGCTCAACAGTAATTTGTTCACCCACCGTAAATACTTATGCTCTTGAGAGAAGCCACTAGTGAAACCTATGGCCCCCGGGTCTATCTTCCATCATATTAATCTTCCAACACTTAGTTATTTTTATTGCCTTTTATTTTGCTTAGCATCTTTATCATAAAAATACCAAAAATATTATCTTATTATATCTATCAGATCTCACTCTCGTAAGTGACCATGTAGGGATTGACAACCCCTTATCGCGTTGGTTGCGAGGATTTATTTGTTTGTGTAGGTGTGAGGGACTTGTGCGCGGCCTCCTACTGGATTGATACCTTGGTTCTCAAAAACTGAGGGAAATACTTACGCTACTTTGCTGCATCACCCTTTCCTCTTCAAGGGAAAACCAATGCAAGTGCTCAAGAGGTAGCAAGAAGGATTTCTGGCGCCGTTGCCGGGGAGGTTCGCGCAAGACAAGTCAAGATTTGACTCCCGACAACGAGTCACTTGTGGCGCCGTTGCAAGTCAAGACATACCAAGTACCCATCACAAACCCTTATCTCCCGCATTACATTATTTTCCATTTGCCTCTCGTTTTCCTATCCCCCACTTCACCCTTGCCGTTTTATTCGCCCCCCCTCTCTCCATCCTCCCTCTCTTTCTCTATTTGCCTCTTTTTGCCCGTTTCTTGTTTGCTTGTGTGTTGGATTGCTTGCTTGTCACGATGGCTCAAGATAATACTAAATTGTGTGACTTCACCAATACCAACAACAATGATTTCCTTAGCACTCTGATTGCTCCTCTTACCGATACTGAATCTTGTGAAATCAATACTGCTTTATTGAACCTTGTCATGAAAGATCAATTCGCCGACCTTCCTAGTGAAGATGCCGCTACCAATCTAAATAGCTTCGTTGATTTATGTGATATGCAAAAGAAGAAAGATGTGGATAATGATATTGTTAAATTGAAGCTATTTCCTTTTTCGCTTAGAGTTCGGGCTAAAGCTTGGTTTTCGTCTTTGCCTAAAAATAACATTGATTCTTGGAATAAGT